>NC_133363.1:58575677-58678330 GCF_049309525.1 Garra rufa
CAAGACGAGATGAGATATGCAAGGTACGTTTACACTTGGTATCATGATTCAATACACTTTAGGTCAAAATCACACCGGAGTTCTCCTTTAACAGTAGTAGTACCATTGTATTGGTCAGTTAACCTTGGTATACACTACCAGTCAAAGATTTTAGTGTTTTTTTAAAGATGTTTCTTCTGCTCACCAAGCCTGCCTTTATTTTTCAAAGTACAGCAAAACAGTAACTTTTTGAGATGTTTTTACTATTTAAAATAACTATTTTCTATTTGAATATATTTTAAAATTTAATTAATTCCTGTGATTTCAAAGCTGAATTTTTAGCATCATTACTCCGGTCACATGATTCTTCAGAAATCTTTCTAATATTCTGATTGTTATTATTATGTTGAAAACAGCTGAGTATATATTTTTTTTTCAGGTTCCTTTGATGAATAGAAAGTTTAGAAGAACAGCATTTATCTGAAATAGGAGTCTTTTGTAACATTATAAATGTCTTAATAATCACTTTTGATTAATTTAAAATGTCCTTGCTAAATATAAGTATTAATTTCTATTTCTTTCCCAAATTTTTTTTTTACTGAAGCTTGCTTTTGAATGGTACAGTGTATAATGTTACAAAATCTTTTTATTTCAGATAAATGCTGATCTTTGGATCTTTCTATTCATCAAAAAATCCTGAAAAGCTGTACTCAACTCTTTTAAATATTGATAATAATAATAATAATAATAATAATAATAATAATAATAAAACAATGTTTCTTGAACAGCAAATCAGCATATTAGAATGATTTCTGAAGGATCGTATGACACTGAAGACTGGAGTAACAATGCTGAAAATTGAGATTTGATCACAGGAATAATTACATTTTAAAATATATTCAAATAGAAAGTAGTTATTTTAAATGGTGAAAATATTTCAAAATTGGACTGTTTTTGCTGTGCTTTGGATCAAATGAATGCATGCTAGGTGAGTAGAAGAGACCTCTTTAAAAAACTTTAAAAATCTTACTGTTCAAAAACTTTTTGACTGGTATGGCCATAGTACTTTTTGTGTGATAAATCAAGCAAGTGATTGTTTTGTTGCATCCCATATGATAAGGCAGATGATACAATTAATGATGCATTAATGAAGCAGTGTTCTCATTGAAAGGCCTCTTTTTTACATACTGTACATGCTATAGAAATGGCAGATGTGCCTGTGTATGAGAGAAAGCAAATTCTAGGTGGAGGGGGAAAAACTAATGTTTGTTCTTTGTTTCCAGTGGCACCTGCTTGCACTGCTGTGAAGTCCAACTGCAATTTTATAAAACCCAGCTGAGAGCACACAGACCAGAGAGCTAGAAACATGAGTGGGTGGACTTCACATTTTCATATTCAATGCACTCACATAATGGGAGGTCAAAGAGAGACATTAAGAGAGAGACAGAGAGGGGAAAAAGAGAACTCTGTATTCACAGGAGAAATAAACTGTACAGTCTGAAGCAGACAATTAAAAATAAATAGTTTAAAATACTACAAAAAAAAAACAGTGCAGAGCATTGTTTCCAGTTGATATATAAAAATATGAGACCTCTAATAAAAACATCTTGATGATTTTAATACAAACTAGATTATATAAAGAATGTAAATTGATTCTAAGATCTTTCAGGTCCCACAAATTTGGTGATTTTTCAGCATTTTGTGCATTTGAACCCTTTCCAACAACGACTGCGTGATTTTGAGATCCATCTTTTCACACTGAGGACAACTGAGGGACTCATATGCAACTATCATAGAAGGTTTAAATGAAGGAAGCATGATGCATTAACAGCCAGGGGATGAACATTTTTTGAATTTTAAGGTCAGGGTTAATTCAACTTTTTTTTGTCTTCTGGGAAACATGTAATTATCTTCTGAAGGGCAGTACTGAATGAAAAAATGTGATATTTTGGCAAAATAGAGAAATGTAGACATCTTCATTCTGTTCAAAAGTTTTCACCCCCGGCTCTTAATGCATTGTTTTTCCTTCTGGAGCATCAGTGAGCGTTTGAAACTTCTGTAATAGTTGCATATGAGTCCCTCAGTTGTCCTCAGCATGAAAAGATGGATCTCAAAATCATACAGTCATTTCACAAAAATGCTGAAAAACTAAAGAATTTGTGGGATCTGAAGGAGTTTTCTGAAGAACAGCAGGCAGTTTAACTGTTCAGGACAAACAAGGGGCTCATGAACAGCTATCTCTAAACAAAACAAACAGCTGTGGATCATTCAGGTAACAACACAGCATTAAGAATCAAGATATGTAAACTTTTGAACAGGGTCATTTTTATGAATTCAACTATTATTTTCTCTTGTGGACTATATGTAAACGTCTTTTATGTGAAGTATCTTATTCAGGTCAGTACTAAATAAAAAATAACATGCATTTTGTATGATCCCTCCTATTTTGCAGATTCTGCAAGGTGTATGTAAACTTTTGACTTCAACTGTAGATAGATAGAAATTTAAGCAAAAAGAAAGCCTAGGTAAAAAGTAAATGATACAGTCTTTCCTAGAGACTAGGCATGTTTTAGACTCTAACTCAGAGGGCTGTGTACTGATTTCATGACAGTAAAGAATCTCCCAGAATGCACTGCACTGTATCCCATCCGTCAGTCTGCTCATCAAAGCCCCTGTGAATCTGTATTGTGCATGTGGCCAGACATGTTGATGTGACATTGAATTGTTCTTCTCCAAAAGGAAGCCCGAATCCTCAGTGTTTCTTGCAGCCTGCCATGCTCTCCTGGGTACATTGTGTCCAAAAATATAGGCAGCAGGAAATTCTCTGTGAGTGATATCATATTCTCTGAAAGGGCAGAAACGCGCTGAAAAAGCCCCCTCTAATTGCACACTACACACGCTCCCTCTCTCCTCCTCTCTTTCACACCAGAGAAGCATATCACTCAGCCCACACATCATCTGTATCAATCGTTTTATTGGGCTCCGAGTGTGTTGAAATATGATAATTGGGGGGAGGGGGAAGGGTGGAATGAGAGGAAAGGAAGTGAGATGTGAGAGAAATTAAGGAAAGGAAGTAAGCCATGAGAGGAGGAAAAGAAGGTAAGGAAAGAATATGTGAATAAGAAAAAGAAGTGAGGTCTGTAAGGAAGACAGGTTAAGGACATGAAAAAAAGGAAGTGAAAAATGAGAGGACGACAGAGAAAGGATGCAAAAGGACAACAGGAATGGATGTGGTGTAAAAGCTGGAAAAAAGGAGTGGAAATCTTAAGCAAAAGGAAGTGAGGTATGAAATGAGGAAAGGAAGAGATGCATGAGATGAAGACAAGAAAATGTGAAGGAAAAGGAAGTGATGAGTGAGCAAGACAGGAAAAGAAGTGACTTGAAAGGGAAAAAACGGAAGTGAAACAAGAAAGGAGCATAGAAGAGGAAGTGATGTGAGGAAATGAAGAGAAAATGAAGTGAGACAGGACAGGACAAGGAAGGATATTGATGCATGAGAGGAAGACAGTACTGGAAAAAAGGTGAGATGTGAGGAAAGGAAGAGGAAGAAAATATTCAGAAAGGAAATTAAAGTCAATGGCTTTAGAGGAGGAAAGGAAAGTACTGAAAAGAGGAGGGTTAAGGAGATGAGGTAAGTGAGGAAAGTATTCGAGGAAGTCAGAAGGTAAGGAAAGGAAGTAATATGTGTAAAACAGGGAAGGGAAAATAAGTGAGATGTGACTGGAAGAAAGGAAGTGGAATGAGAGGAATGAGGAAAAGAAAGTGAGATGTAAGGAAAGAGAAGTGACAGAAACATAAAACTGACAAAAAAGTAAGTGATACAATTGAGGTCAAAAGTTTACACCCCTCTTATTTTACCAAAATAAGAGGGATCATACAAAAAAACATGTTATTATTTATTTGGTACTGACCTGAATAAGATATTTCACATAAAAGACGTTTACATAATAGTCCACAAGAGAAAATAATAGTTGAATTTATAAAAATTACCCTGTTCAAAAGTTTACAACCCCCTTTATTTTTAATACTGTGTTGTTACATGAATGATCCACAGCTGTGTTTTTTTTGTGATAGTTGTTCATGAGTCCCTTGTTTTTCCTGAACAGCCCGCTGTTTACTGAGGGAATCATTACTCACTGAGGAACTATTATTGAAGGTTTAAATGCTCTTTTATGCTCCAGAAGGAAAAACTATGCATTAAGAGGTAGGGGTGAAAACTTTTGAACAGAATGGATATGTGTACATTTTTCTTATTTTGCCTAAATACCATATTTTTGCATTTAGTAGAGCCCTTCAGAGGAACAACTATCACTTAACAAGAAAGCACAGCTGTGGATTATTCAGGTAAGAACGCATTATAAAAAATTCAAATTTTCTCTTGTGGACTATATGTAAATGTCTTTTATGTGACATATCTTATTCAGGTTAGTACTAAATAAAAAAAAAATGTGCATTTTGTATGATCCCTCTTATTTTGGTAAAATAATTAACATTTTGCAGATTCTGAAAGGGGGATGTAAACTTTTGACTTCATCTGTAAATGAGAGTAAGACTACTGGAAAGTGGACTTGTGGAAAAGAAATGGAAAAGGGGAGGTATAGAGAAAGAACAAGAAAGATAAGGCAAAGAAAGGAAGAGATATGCGAGTAGGACAGGTAAGGAAAAGATGTGAGAGGATGATAGGATAGGAAGTGTAATGACAGGAAGACAAGAAAAACAAGGAAGGGATTGACTGGAATCCCTATGACTGGAAATGAAAAGGAAGTGAGATGTGCGGAGAAGAAAAGGCAAAAGATGGAAAAGAAAAGGAAGTGTTACGTCAGAAGAAAGATGACACTGGAAAAGACAAGACAGACAGTAATACAATGTAAGGGAAGGGACATGCAGGAAGCAGAAAGTCAAAGGACGAAATAAGGAAGGGAATGCAAGCGCAGAGCAACATGAGAGGAATACAGGAAAGGTGAGTCTTAACTCCGTCATGCGGCGGCAGATGTGCTCGGTAGGAAATGGAAGTTGAAGCTGAGTGGAGTTATGACACTGATACTTGGAGAGCCGTTAATAATTGATCAAGACCACTCTGACAGTGAACTCATTAGCTCTCACACACTAGAGCCCTGCAACAACAGCCTGAGGACTGGACTGCAAAACATCACCAGCGTCAATACTGGCTGCAGAACAGAAACATTTCACTATGATTTCCCGTAATCCAGTCTCAGGTGTGCGGTCATGTAAAGTATGTAGCATTTAAAGAAAAGTGAATGTTAGACGTTTTAATGGGTGTGTTAAGAAAGTGGTGGAGTTTATAAGTGATTTTCCCTGATCTTAAGTTGATCTTTCAGCTTCTCATAAGTCAGTAATATGCTCTTCTCCATTTAAGCCTTTTTAAAACCATTCTGCAGATGTTCAGTCTTTACATAACAAGCTTGTGCAGCAGTCAAAGTGTGACTGAAAAGACATTTAAAATTCCAGTTCTGTTTCTGTATTTGAAGTGAATATGCAAAGAAAGATTAAAAGTAGAATTCTAAAATGGAACCGTATTCAAAGATTTACCTGCTGTAAGTCTAGGTTGCAACATTCTGTTTTACACACAACAAATGGGACACCCAGAAATATGTAAGGAATAATTGACCACAGGCTGTTGAATTCTTAGAAAGAGAGAGTGAGAGTGAGAGAGATATTAAGCTTGTGAATGACCTGTGTGAGTCTGCGTCTCTCAAGTGATCGGCAGCAGCGTCCCTACTAATAGTGAAACTTTAAGTTAGTTTTCTTCAAGACCACGGCGTTGTTACCTCGCTTGTGAGAAATGTTTTAAGTTGTTAATTGTCAGAGCAGTGCTAACAACATTAGCTGTTATTTGGGGTTTTTGCTGTTTTAGGCAGCAAAATAGGACCTTTTGAAATAACTAAAATCCTGTGGCGAAGTGATATAGAAATGTAATGCGGTCAAGAGCTGCCTGGAACTACGTTTGCTGTGTGTTTCCCTGAAAATAAGGCACACTTAGAACGTTCGTCAGCCAATCAGATTTAAGCATTCAAGGGCCCCGTAGTATAATCTTAAGTATAGTACAATTTAGTATAATTGTATTATTAAAGTTGGTGGAAGAAACCTGATCTTATGATGAAAATGTACCTGTGGGACTTTTCGCAAGACGCAAAATACGTACCGCCATGTACGCTTCGTAAAATATTCAATGTAAAATCTCCACTGAGTGGCGCTAGAAGAGTGTTTGTTTTTTTTTTCCCCCAGAACAGATGAACGTACATATGGTACATTTTATGTGACGTTGGTTTTGTACGTATCACTGCAGTTTTGACTTGAAATATCCAATGAGTGGCGCTATAACTCTAATGCTCAGTGACGTTTTAAAATAATGTACTATCTGCACTACACTTAAACATACACAATAGTATGAACATAAGCTAATGTGGCGTAAAAACGCATTCGCAAGCATGCCGTCTTAGCTTGTTTTTCAGTCTCTCAATCTTCAGCTCTTTCATCGTGAGTTATTTTTTTGTCACGGGATTCGTACCCAAGGATTCTGCATCCTCAGTCCAATTCTGTACCGGCTGAGCTACTGAGCAAGCTTATGTCTGGAAAGCGAAACACAATGAACTATAACCATAACTGTGTACGATCTCACTCTAATTAATTAAAAGCGAACTAATTCCTAAACTATGAATTTTGCCTTTATATATGCATGTATTGTGTCGTTTGCATATGTTTTTGTTGAGCGTTATATTTGTTACGTCCGGAAATATCGGCACACGCAAATAGAATGCTCATATTCGAGAAGAAAAAAACCCCAAAAAGGCCTGAACAATAACATTTTTTTATGAGAAGAGTAGTATAAATAATCAAGGAAACCTAAAATGCTTTAGTCCTTCAAGTATTGATCTTGAAATATGTGACCCTGGACCACAAAACCTTTTAAGTAGTCTTAAGTAGCACAGGTATATTTGTAGCAATAGCCAAAAATACATTGTATGGGTCAAAATGATCGTTTTTTCTTTTCTTGCCAAAAATCATTACGATATTAAGTAAAGATCATGTTCCATGAAGATATTTAGTAAATTTTGGATTAGTAATATGCATTGCTAAGAAATTAATTTGGACAACTTTAAAGGCGATTTTCTTAGTATTTTGATTTTTTTTGCACCCTCAGATTCCAGATTTTCAAATAGTTGTATCTCGGCCAAATATTGTCCTGTCCTGACAAACCGTACATCAATGAAAGCATATTTATTCAGCTTTCAGATGATTTATAAATCTCAATTTCGAAAAATTTACACTTATGACTGTTTTGTGGTTCAGGGTCACATATTACTTTTTTTTTTTTTTTTTTATTAAAACGTTTTAAGCAAAAATTGTAAGTATATTGATCATTTAGACACCTTAGAAATGTGTATCAAATATGACACAGTATGTTTTATATAAGATTAAAAATGACTTAATATGTCTCTCGACATATTTATTTGTTTAATTGCCAGACATGAATGTGATACAGGTTGTCAGGCAATTGTTAAACAGAAATATTTATTAGTTTTCATGGTGCATGCATGTGCCACAGTTTTTGGCAAGATGTTGAGTCAACACAGCAGAAGTAAAGTTTGAGCAAGGGGAGAACAGAGCAGATCAGTCACAGGAGGCATGAGGAAGAGTCTGTTCTGAACATGCATCCCCTGCAGTTCCACTGCCCTGCAACCACTGAAGGCCTCCGTCTTCTCTAAAGTTCTCCCGAGTTCTCCAAACTCCGAGCTCGAAACTCGCTGCTGGCGCTCACCAAATGTCACCTTTCATGCCTCCAACTTCAGCTCGACTTCAGACTTGGCACCGATTGTTTGTGAACCCATGGATGTCAGTTCTATAAGTGCACTAGGCAGAACTCAGCAAAGGTTGTTGTCAGGACTCAATGGTGCACTTTCTCTGGTGCGGATGCAGGGAACTTTTCGATCTATATTTACATCAGCCCGTCTGCCTGGAGCTGCGAGTCAGCCTGGCTTATGTAAAAGAAAAAAGGCCAAAATCAATACGCACATGTTGCAGCGGGATTCTGAGTGTCAAGTGCAAGTATGTAATAAACATGCGGGAGTTTGTGGTACTCAAATACAGCTTCCACTCAAGGCATTGGGGGCTGACTAATAAAAAATCATTAATTGGAAATACTACTAGCTATATTTGTACAATTGTATTTTGTTCCAGGATCACTCATATTAAAAAATTAGTTCACTTCCAGAATAAAAATTTCCTGATAATTTACTCACCCCTATGTCATCCAAGATGTTCACGTCTTTCTATCTTCAGTTGAAAAGAGCTTAAGGTTTTTGAAGAAAGCATTCCAGGATTTTTCTCCATTTAGTGGACTTCAATGGTGGCCGATGGGTTGAAGATCCAAATTGCAGTTTCAATGTAGCTTCAAAGGACTCTACACAATCCCAGCTGAGGAATAAGGGTCTTATCTAGCGAAACGAATTTCTAAATAAAATTTACATTCTTTCAACCACAAATGCTCATCTTGCACTAGCTCGACCTCACACATTATGCAATTATGTATGTTGGAAGGGTCATGCTTTATGTAGGTGGAAGTGTTTAAAGGGGTCCTATTATGCTTTTTCACTTTTTGAACTTTAGCCAGTGTGTGGTGTGTATGTTTGGGCATAAAAAAACATCTGCAAAGTTACAAATCTCAAAGTCCACTCCAAAGGGAGATATTTAGTTTTAAAAAATCCCTTTTCAAGAACTACAACAAAACGCCCCATTTGGACTACAGCTTTTGTTTTCCGGAGGCTATTATGACACAACGTAAGTCCCGCCTACTGAAATTCAATTCGTTGGCGGGTGGGGGATTCGCCTATGTATTATGGACAGCCGCTTTTGGGATGCTACAGCGAGCCGCAGGTCGTCTCGTTTAAACGCGAGCTTTAACTAAAGGGTCCGCGAACTGCTCCGGTAGCCGTGCTGAAGCCGCGCTGTTCCCGTGTGTTGTACAGAGGGTCCAAACACAACCAGATGCAAGCAGAGTTATATTAAATCAATTCTGACACTCATACAACAGCATAGACTGAACAGGACGGGCAAGTGTTCCATCAGTCCAAAATAAGTCTATCCATAATAAAAAAAAAAGTGCCTCATATGGCTCCTGGGCGGTCGGTAAAAGCCTCCTTTAGTGATCAGATGTGTTTTTGTAAAAAATATCCATATTTAAAACGTAAGAATCACTTTAATCTAGTTTGCTGCTTTGGGAAAGGGCTCAGCAGGGCGGAACGCGGTCTACACTGTTTGCCAATCGCAAACGCATTGGGACTGCTGACCAATCACAACATTTGTTTATTCGGAAGGCGGAACCCGGAACTAATCGAGCCATTTGTGCCAGCCTGGGGAGAAAGCTATTGTAATAATGTAAATTATGTGAAAAATAATGCGTTTTTCGAACCACTAAGCATGAGAGCATGTTCAAGTACACCCCAAAACAAAATAAAGACTTTGTAAAGGAGCATAATAGGACCCCTTTAAAAAGCGAACATTCAAAGTCAAAAGCCATTTTTTGAAGTTGTTGGAGTTTTTCACCCTTTTTCACCCTACTCTACCTTTCTGAAGCAAAGTACACAGATGAACTAACCACGCATGACCTTTCTAATGTGATTAGGTAATGCATGAAGCTAATGCAAGATGAGTATTTGTGGTTAAAAAGTATATTCATTTTTATTTTCTTTATAAAATGGCAGATCGTTTCGCTGGATAAGACCCTTATTCCTCGACTAGGATCACATAGAGCCCTTTGAAACTACAATTTGGACCTTCAACCCATTGGCCACCATTGAAGTCCACTACATGGAGAAAAATCCTGGAATGCTTTCCTCAAAAACCTTAATTCCTTTTCGACTGAAGAAAGGAAGACATGAACATCTTGGATGACAAAAAATAACTAACTTAATATGGAGCCATTAAGCAATCCAAACACAATTATTATATGAATCAACTGTACAGTACTTTAAAGTGTACATCATTCTTCTTCCAGAATGTTCCATTATGTCGTATTTTAGAACGTCATCACATCACAACATAACATTCCCATTAAATGCAGCATAGGACATCATTCATAAAAATTCATAGTGTGGTTCATACATTTATTCAAGTCATGATTTGGTTTGTCAGCTGGATAATAATCAGAATGGAAGAGGTTCATATGTCAGCGTTAGTGCTCAAGTATTAAACTTGAATGCAGCTCCTTGAGACATGTTTCAGAGTTATTAAACTTACACTTTTTGCCAGAAGCCAATAAAACAAGAAAAATGACATGAATTTATGCTAAAAAAGGGGGAAAATATTTGTGACCCTGGACCACAAAACCAGTCTTAAGTAGCACAAGTATATTTGTAGCAATAGCCAAAAATACATTGCATGAGTCACAATTAGCGATTTTTTTAATGCAAAAATCATTAGGATATTAAGTAAAGATCCATAAAGATGTTTTGCTTATTTCCTTCCATAAAAATAGCAAAGCTTAATTTTTGATTAGTAATATGCATTGCTAAGAACTACATTTAAAGGTGATTTTCTTATTATTTAGATTTTTTTGCACCCTCAAATAGTTGTATCTCAGCCATTTATTGTCCTATCCTAACAAACTATACATCAATGGAAAGTGTATTTATTCATGATGTATAATGATTGCAGATGATGTATAAATATCAATTTTTTGTTTTTTTAAAAATGGACCTTTATGATTGGTTTGGTGGTCTAGAGTACATTTTAGAGTACGGTGCCCAGTTTCAACAAACTCCTTACATTAGGAAAACCATTCACATGGCACATTTGTAAAATTGTTCTAACAGTATTATTGCTAATGGTTTTCTTATCTTACTCCTAAAAATAAAGGTTTTGTATTGCCATCTAAGGTTCTCTGAAGAACCTTTAACATCCATGAAACCTTTATGTTTCACAAATCTAATATATATATATATATATATATTTATTTTTTTTTTTTTTTTTTTTTTTTTTAATGTTCTTCAAACTGAGAAAAAAAGAATATTTCAAGAACTGTTTACTGTGGATTCTTGGGGAACAAAACACAGTTCTTGGTTCTGGCATTGCTTCAAAAACTCCCTTACAGAACCTTTATTTTTAAGAATGTGGGAATTTTGATTTAGATTTTTTGGGTGCTTACTAGTTCAAGAAACCACCAGAAAGCCAAAACCACTCATAACAAATCAGAAACCAGCAAAACCAGTGAAAAATGTAATTATAATTGCATCCCAGTTAAGGAATAAGGGTCTTATAGCGAAACGATCTGCCATTTTCTAAAAATAAATAAATAAATTAATTAATTAAAAAATTCAAATTTATATACTTTTTAACCACAAATGCTCATCTTGCACTAGCTCAACCCAACACATTACACAGTCACGTTGGAAAGGTTAGATGTGATGTAGCCGAAAGTACCGACCCAATGTTTACAAAGCGAGCATGCAAAGAAAGTCAAACCCCTTTGCAAACAAGACTGTTTTGAAGTTGGAGTAGAAAATGAGATGGAGTGTTTCGCCCTACACAACCTTTCTGAAAGCACAAACCACTATAACAAATCAGAAACCACTGCAAAACCAGTGAGAAATGTAATTATAATTGCTACACACTAATTGCATGCACCTAACAGCAATTATAGGCACTAAGGCATTTTTATTTGTAAGTCTATGTTTGCAGAGGTTTTACTACAGTTGTGAGCCATTTTCAGAAACTGATGACAGAGATCAGTTCATACTTCACACTGCATAATCTGACTTCTCAGGTCATGAATGTACAGAGAGGGTGAATCTGAGAGCTTGTGAATGAAGACTAGAGCAGGGGGCGATCTGTGGGAGTTTGCTGGATTTCACACAAAGAGCCATAAACACAAGAGATGGCTCAGGATGAGCGGCTATTGTCAAGCAAATAGCACCAGCACATCAAAGGAGAAACTGCTGGTGTGTTTTAACGCAGAGAGGAAGGGGGAAGGTGGGATCAGAGCTGAAGGAGAAAACGGGGGTGATGGAGAGGATATCTGGAACAGCTGACTTCCTGAAGCTGTTTGAGGTGAAATTGAGAAGCATTTGTCATTGCTGAAGAGAACATGAACAGTTGAATCGTTCTTTTACAGTTGAAAAGTTAAGATTCTTTACTGGCATTGATGGTTCCATGAAGAACCTGTAACCTGTAAGATTCTTTAGATTATAAAATGAAAAAACGCTAAGAACCAATCACTAAAAGGTTCTTCAGGGAACCAAAAATAGTTCTTCTATGGATTTACTGCTAAAACAGTTTTGAAATCTTTGTTTTAAGAGTGTTGAGCAGAGGCCCAAAGCCTAGTGATCCAACCTGCTGTTTACTTCCTACATACTACATTCTAATAAGGCAGCATCAGAACTGAAACGGAACCATTTCATCTAGAACATTCTAAGTATGTCCACTTTTAAAAAAACAAAGGTTCTTTTTTGGAATCTTTGCTACCATCATGGTGCGCAAAGTAAATGTGTCCCTGCATTTTTTAAGGCAAGACACTGCAGGTGAATTTGGTAAAAAAAAAAATGAACTAATAGTTATCACCTTACTTACCCAGTTGATTGATTACATTGATTATTGCAAACATTTTTGTATTACAAGTTTTGTAAAATGTTTAGGTTTAAATATGCAAATGAGGCATTATTTAATGAAATATGCGCTAATTTGCATACATTTCTAGTACAAAAATTGAACAATGGAGGAAGTCAGTTTTAAAATTCTCTTTTAATTTTTTTGACACATTAGAGGCAAAAGATTTTACAGAGGGAATTTTGGGTATCTCATTTCGTCATGCCATAATTCAGAAAAAAATTAGAACAGACACGAAACACTATATTTTTTTTACCATTTTTGGGGGGGAATAAAATGTTGTATAAAATCAAGCAAATTATATATGAACAAATCCCTCTGTAAAAACCTAAATAATAGAGACAGGAATAAAAACTTTTGGTGTGTGTAAGTGTTACTGAAGTGGATATTTATGGCTCAGTGTAGGAGAAAAAACTCATTTTGAGAAAACGGCCTTTAAAAATATGCATTGTAATTGAAATCGATTGACACAAATAGATAAAGTGCTATAAAAGAAACACTTAACAGTGTTTTTTGGATGTTGTCTTTCCACTAGTTTGAAAAAACACTTTATGAAACACCAAAAAGCCCAAAATCTCGAACTTGATAGGTGCATGAAAAAACTGCATTTTTGCCTGCAGTGTCTCTCCTTAAGGCAAATGAGTTTATGTAGAGGTTTTCAGGGGCATGAATGAATAAATCTAGATTTAAATGCAAAGAGACAATCTTTGCATGACTCAACATTTTATCTGAATCCAAAACAAGGCAATGTGAACATTACGGAGCACTGAACACTAGAAGCCAGAGGGCACTCTCGTGCAGAAAGTCCAGAACATACTCATAGAAGTAATAACTCGTGACATGCTAAGAAATCCCTAATATGGACAAAGACATCCAGCCATTGCTGTAGCTGAGCTGAATAGACCAATTTGGAGTAGACATCACAGTTACATTCCTAAAAATAATGGTTCTTTATTGGCATTGATGGTTCCATGAAGAACCTTGAACGTCCATGGAAGCTTTCAAATGCAGAAAAAAGTTTATTTATAGTGGAAAAAGGTTCTTTAGATCTTAAAAATGTTCTTTTTTAAAAAAACAGTTCACTAAAAGGTTCTTTGGGGAACCCTTTTGGAGCCTTTATTTTTAAAGGTGCCATAGAATGCATTGATACAATATTTTAAATTGTTCTCTGATCTCTACATAGAAGGTATATGGCTTAGGTAAGGGCAAAAATTCTCCAGAAACGGTTTAGTCCATTTACAACCCTAGGATTTGAAATGGTCTGTTATTACTTTATTTGGAAGGTTCATGAATAATAATGATGAGCTCTGCTCTGATTGGCTGTTTGACAGAGTGGCTCATTTAGCTCTGGCTCTCACACAGCAGGAAGGAAACACATGGAGGAAAATATATATTTAATTACGGAGCTCGAGCCACTATTAATATGCGGGTCACTGAAACTGCCGTTTTAAATGCACGATAACTTTTTACTTTCACTTTTGAGATTTGTGATCGTATGTGTTCTGTGTAACGTTATACTACAGGAGCAGTAACAAGTGAAGGGAAATGAGTAAAATCCGCTGAATAAGAGAAAATATGTATTGTGCCTTTGGATGTCAGAATCGGAATGCAAATCAATTTCATAGAATATTGTTGTCAAAGACGCTATTTGAAGTTAAATGCAGACATTAAATCGGACAGACTAATGGATGACACCTGCTATGATTACCCTACTTTTAAAGCATAAACATGATTTAAACAATAGGTCTACATAATATTCAAATATGCAGTTCATAGCATGAAATACTATTTAAACAATAACATTTTACATTTATCTATTTAAGCTCACAATTCTGACTTTTTTCTTGCAAATGCAAGTTTATATACTCATATTTCAGACTTTATAACTCGATTTAACTCAGCAATAGCGAGTTTCCTACCGTGAATGTATCAAAACTTAATTTTTGATTATTCATATGCATTGCTAAGAACTTCATTTGGACAACTTTAAAGACGATTTTCTCAATATTAAAATTTTTTTGCACTCTCAGATTCCAGATTTTCAAATAGTTGTATATCAGCCAAATATTGTCCTAAATTGACCTTTATGACTGGTTTTGTAGTCCAGGGTCACATATTTTCACATATATGTGACCCTGGACCACAAAACCAGTCTTAAGTCGCTGGGGTATATTTGTAGCAATAGCCAAAAATACATTGTATGGGTCAAAATTATTGATTTTTCTTTTATGTCAAAAATCATTAGGAAATTAAAAGTAAATATCATGTTACATTAAGATTTTTTTGTAAAATTCCTACTGTAAACCTATCAAAATGTAATTTTTGATTAGTAATATGCATTGTTAAGAACTTAATTCGGACAACTTTAAAGGTGATTTTCTCAGTATTTTGATTTTTTTGCACCCTTAGATTTCAGATTTTCAAATAGATGTATCTCGGCCAAATATTGTCCTATCCTCACAAACTATACATCAATAGAAAGCTTATTTATTGAGCTTTCATATGATGTATACATCTCAGTTTTGTCAAATTTAACCTTATGACTGGTTTTGTGGTCCAGGGTCACATATCACAAAGATTTTTTTTCCTCACTATTTTCTATTCAAAAAGATACGCTTGCAATTGAGGAAAAACTGAGGAAGAAAATTGAGATGGTTAAGAACCTTTTACAGAAAGGTTATTTTCAGTAACTCAAAATTATCATTTTATGCCAGCGATGCAACAACCCCCTTTGAAACCTTTATTTTTAGAAGATGTAAATAACAAAACCTTTTGTACATTTCACAAGAGACATCGAGATAAAGTATTTGGAGTAAATACTTCCATTACCAAAGGTGACCTTTCGTTTTTGGGGCTAATTCACAGGTAAATGAAAAGAGGGGACCCTCAAATGGAAGCAGGAAAAGTCATTTGAGTAAACTAATTATCAGAGCTGAATTATTCATCTTCTTCAAGAGTACTAGTGACGTGAAGGTCAGGAGCCGAAAGCGGGACGATCAGACGGCATTTGTGCTTTCTCTTCCTTACTAACAAACGCAGCAAGAGGAGGCTTATTAACACTCAAAGTTTGTGTCCTTTAATTAGTGAGGCAGAGCACAGATTTTTATGCTTCAGTTACTAGATATGACATGAAGATGTGTTATCAGTAAATACATCCTGGTACAGCTGTCAGCTCACATATCAATTTGCGTGTTAATTTTAACGTAATAGTTATATTTACTCGTGTGCTTATTTTATGTGCCTTGATGTACTGACAAATAATATAATGAGGTACAGAACAAAGACAGAAAATGTTTTAAATAAACTTTAAACTGTTATAAATTTAAAAACACACAAAAGTCATTGTGCTTCTGTTTCATGCATGAGGGCTAATGTTTGTTTTTGTTTTTTGCTTTTTAATTAGCCTGTAATTTAGTTGTGTAACATGTTTAATATCCATTACCGTGTTCACCTTCTCTGAGCCTCTAGAAACAAAAGTGACGCAGCGTCCTGCCGTAAACCCTGACGAATTAAGCCAGCTGTTAACCTTTACCCTGTCCTCAGTTACAGATGCTATGAAAGCATAACAGAAAAATCGCATGGCTTTGAAATGACACAGAGGGCTAGAAATTGATCAGAGAAAGGCTTAGTCAGGACTTCACGTGATTAATGAAGCTTTTCCTATTTCTGTGTCATTAAGCAATGATGTAGCGGGCGGACGAGGACACAAAGGGTTAATGGTTTGAATAAAAACATCTGCCATGATGGATTTCAGTCCATTAAATGTTACTTTATTAACCGACGAGATGTATTTGCATTCACAGAACCAATGGTGTCCTCTTTTCATAAGCTCATTTTCAGCTAAGTAATGGGGTGAAATCAGGTATATTGAGCAGCTTTTCACAAATCAAGAGCGGCATTAAAATGTCTCGCACATAATGCTCAATTTGCCTAAGTGCTGCTTTTGTGTGAAGTCACGTCTCTTCTGTCATTCTGTATAGGATCTAAAATATTCAGTTTTTCAGTAACAAATGTGTGCATCAACACAGCAGTGTTCAGCTAAAATGGGCAAGTAACTCAATTGTCCTTCACAATATAAGCTATGATGTCCTACAATTAGACATTTTTACCAGTATATCGTGTTCTCATGTAAAATTAGTAATTCTGAGAAGAAAGAATTAACTTATACTCTATATTTTTTTTTTTTTAGAATTACATGACATAAACTCTCTAATAGTGAGATTAAAAAACGTAGTTTTCACCAATAGGGGAAAAAACGTAATTCCGACTTTCTAAATTCTGACTTTTTCTCTTCTCATAAGTCTATTGTTCATAATGTAATGTTTTTTTGTTTAGTTTTTTTTTTTTTGTTATTGCAAGGTATAAAATCAAAATTCCAAAAAAAAAAGTCAGAATTAAGAGATGTAATATATTTAATATTTTTATATATTTAATTGCCATAAAAAACTGAGATTAAAAAAGGATTATTTCCACCATGGAATAAAAAAAGAGTGACCTTTTTATCTCAGAATATTGATTTTTAGTTTAGTTTATAGTTTAAAATCTCATAATTCTGACCTTTTTTTCAGAATATTTTTAGTAATATATATTTTTATTTTATTTTATTTTATTTAAAAATATATATATATATATATATATTTTTTTTTTTAAATCTCACAATCCTTTTTTTGTCAGAATTACAGGACATGAACTCAAAATTTTGAGAAAAACTCTAACAATGAGATAAAACAGCTTGAGACGGAAAATGTAAAATTGCATTTTTTGGGGGGTAATTATTATTATTGTTTTTTTTCATTAATTGGAAGGTATAAACTAAAAAAAAAAGTCAGAACTGTGACATTTTCTGCTATGGAATGAAAAAAAGTAATTTATTGTATTGTAAAATATATTTTTTTCATTCATTCATTTTTTTTTTTTTTTTTTTTTTTTAAATCTCACAATCCAGAATGTCAGAATTATGGGACAAAAAAGAATCTAAGGCCCAGTTTCATAGATAGATAATTTTTATAAACATGCCTTAGAACACTGCAAAATTCTTTTCGTACTTAGATTTCTTGTCTTGTTTCCAGACAAAATATCTAAAAATTCTTAAATCAAGAAGGATTTTCTAGACTAATAAAAATTATTGTCTTGTTTTCAGAAAAAAAAAAAAATACTCAAAATTAAGTGCATTTTTGCTTGAAACAATCTGCCAATGGGGTAAGAAAAATAATCTTGTTTTCTGTTACAAAAATTTTTACTCTTCTAGAAAATCCTTGATTTAAGAATTTTTAGATATTTTGGCTGGAATCAAGACAAAAATCAAAGTGAGAAAAGCATTATTTTGCAGTGAAAAAAAAAAAAACATTTCTGGTGTGACCTTTTTTCTCATGAGTTTATATCTTGAAATTCTGAATTAGCTTGTAATTCTGACTCTTTTTTCCCTCAAAATTGTCAGAAAAAGAGTCCAAAATATTAAAGTCGCAATTATTCTCTTACATTTTATTCTGTGGCAGAATTAATTTTCCACACACTTGAGGCTGTCAGGTGTAGGTCTTATTTGCATGGGTTAATGGATGTGCTGATGCTGCTGTGAGGAGACCCACAGACAGCAGTAAGAGGAAGCAGGCGACGGGACGCACAGCCACACACAGGCCTGCCCGCGTTTGATGTGCAGACAGCTGGAGGTGTGAACGAGACACACACACCAACAAACCTACTGTCCCAACACTTCCACAGCCTGCCTGTCTCATACAAACACTTCAGCTCTCTGTTTCTCTGTCTGTATCGTGTTAGCTCATCATCTGGCCATGTTATTGCTCACAAATGTCTCAGCATTCAACTCATTTACATATGCAAATAAACACAATTTTCACATTTTCTATATACAGTATGTCACAAAAGGAAGTACACCCCTCACATTTTAGCAATCATTCTAGTATATCTTCTCAAGGGACAATACTATAGAAATGAAACTTGGATATATTTTAGAGTAGTCAATGTGCAGCTTGTATAGCAGTATAGATTTACTGTCCTCTGAAAATAACTCAACATACTGCCATTATTGTCAACAAAAGTGAGTACACCCTAAGTGATAACAGCAATATGTTGTTTAACCATGCAAAGCCACATGTCCTATTCATCGTGTTTGTTTTTTTATCTGCTTGACAGGACCTTACAAAGTATCTTGTATTAGAGCAGTTAAAAGTAGATACTTTGAGTACAATTCTCTCATACTGACCACTGGATGTTCAACATGGCATCTCATGGCAAAGAACTCTCTGAGGATTTGAGAATCAGAATTGTTGCTCTCCACAAAGATGGCCAAGGCTATTAGAGGTTCAGTTACACCCTGAAACCGAGTTACACTGCAGTGGTCAGGGTCATACAGAGGTTTTCCAAGATGGGTTCAATTCGGAACAGGCCTTGCAAAGGTTGATCAACAAAGTTGAGCACTCATTCTGTGCGTCAGGTGCAGAACCTGGCTTCAAAAAACAGATGCATGAGTGCTGCCAGCATTACTTTAAAGGTTACAGAAGTAGAAGATCAGCTTGTCAGTGCTCAGACCATACGCCGCACACTGTAACAAGTCGGTTTGCATAGGCATCGTCCCAGAAGGAAGCCTCATCTGAAGCTGGCTCACAAGAAAGCCTGCAAAAAGTTTGCTGAAGACAACCAAGAGCATGAATTACTGGAACCATGTCCTGAGGTCTGTAAGACTATAAGATAAACTTGTTTGGCTCAGATGGTGTCCAGCTTGTGTGGCGATGCCCTGGTGAGGAGTACCAAGAAAATGGTGTCTTGCCTTCAATCAAGCATGGTGGTGGTAGCATCATGGTCTGGGGCTGCATTAGTGCTGCTGGTACTGGGGAGCTGCAGTTCATTGAGGAAAACATGGATTCCATTATGTACTGTACATTCTGGACAAGTTCACTTAGGGTGTACTCACTTTTGTTGCCAGCTATTTTGACATTAATGGCTGGATGTTGAGTTATTTTTAGAGGACAGTAAATCTATACTGCTATACAAGCTGCACAATGACTACTCTAAAATATATCCAAGTTTCATTTCTATACGATTGCCCCGAAGATATACTAAAATGGTTGCTAAAATGTGGGGGGTGTACTCACTTTTGTGAGATACTGTAGGTCCCATATATTAATGTAATTCAGTATAACATACAGGGTAAGTTACACCCTGGAATTGTATTTAGGGTGAGTGGTTTATTCAGATTACTACCAATAATAATCAGCAATAATAACAGCGATGCTTTAGCAAACAGCACTAATTACCACAATATATTAAAGAGGGTAAAAAGCCAGCACATTATTGCACATCCGAGAGGCAATGAACCAAGAAATAGCACTGATCTGTGCACAGACTGCCTCTTTAGTATAATGCTCGTATTGCGAAAACAAAACTAAGCACAGTTGACTTTATACAGTAATCTCCACATTATCCCGTAACAATGAGTTAATGTAATCAGTGTGTGTTGGGATGAAAGTCATTATTGGAGCTCAGGCTTTTATCTGACTGCTAATCAGCATCATGTCATTGTGAGGGAGATTAATATGAGCGTTTAGGATGAGATATCAGACACACTGACTTCTGTCACGAGTTTGAGCAGGGGATTGTCATCCAGATCAGCTTTAGTGCAGGATTTATATGTATCGTGTTCATTTGTGGTCAGATAAACAAAGGGTCTTTGCATCACCATTTTATCTTGTTATTTGATATAAAGAGCGATGGACGCCTCATGCATTTTATTCTTGTGTGATTAGATGTATTCTGTCTGACATTAGAAAGCTGTAGAAGTTCAGAACAAGTCGTTTTTGTAGTTTAGTTTGAAATATTATTTTTTTTATGTGAAAATATTAAGGTGATCTGATTCCTCATGATTTGAAACTTGTACGAATCAATGGATGGGAAAACAAATTACTTTTATCCAAAGCGACTTACAATTGTATACAACAAGTGATTCATCCTAAAGAGGCAGAGGCAGATCGACATAGGAAGTGCTCATAATACCATATATCAGGCATTGTTAGATGAGTACAGGCTAGAAAGGGAAGAATAAAAAAAGAGGAAAACAAATTTTTTTTTTTTTTTTTTTGAGTCAAATAGTGTTGAAAGAGATGGGTTTTCAGCAGTCGCTTGAAAACTGTCAAGGAGTCTGCATTCTGGATAGGGGTGGGCAGATCATTCCACCAGGCAGGAATGGTGAACAATGTTTCAATGATTTCAAGTGACTTATTTGTTTTGCATTTTTCACAACAGCATACACTACTGTTCATTGGTATGATATGAAAGCTTGTTTTCTATTAAATAAAAAATGTAAAAAGGTAATTGTGACTTTTTCATCTCACAATTCTGCCTTTTAGTTAGACAATTGTTATATATAAACTTTTAAAAGTTATATTTTGAGATATAAACTCACAACTGCAAGTTATAAAGTCAGAATTGCAAAATATAAACTTGCAAATTTGACCTTTTTTCCCAGAATTGAGTGATATAAACAACATTGCAAGAAAAAAGTCAGAATTGCAAGATATAAACTCGCATTTGCGAGAAAGAAAGTTGCGAGTTGTGAGTTTCTATCTCACAATATAATTTCTGATTATTTTATTGATCAAAATGTGTTTTGTAATGTTACAAAATATTTCTATTTAAAAAAAATGTATCAAAAAATCCTGGAAAAACTGCATCATGGTTTTTAACCATGCGGCTGTTTTTAAAACTGACAAAATTATTAATTAAGTAATTAATTGTATTATTTATTTAAGGACATAATACTTTTATTCATGTATTGCATTGAAAATGTATCAAAAGTGACAGTAAAGATTTACATTCTTACAAAAATCTATTTAACATAAATACTGTTCATTTGAAGTTTCTAACAATCAGAGAATCCTGAAAAAAAAATGGTTTCCACAGAATTTTTTTTTTTTACTAATAATAATAAGAAATGTTTCTTGAGTAGCAAATCAGCATATTAGAATGATTTCTGAAGGATCAGGTAATGATGCAGAAAATTCAGCTTTGCATCACAGGAATAAAATACATTTTAGGATATATTAAAACAGAAAACAGTTATTTTAAACTGTAATAATATTCCTGTTTTTAATCAAATAAATGCAGCCTCTAAGAAGAGACTTAATTATTTAAAAAATCCACACATTTTGAAAGATAGTGTATTTTATTCCAAAGCAGCCTTACAAATGAAAAGTGTTCATTAACAAAAGTCAAGCATGACTAAAATAAAAATGAATTCACCACCGTCTGTCAAGCTCTGAAAAAAAGAAACCAGAGCATGTAGCTAACAGTTATCCATATGACACAATACTGTACAAGCGGAAATAAATAGTGATTTTTAATTAGTTAATTTATTTGCTACTAAAAATGCAATCCTTCAATGGCAGGCATCAGTCATGACAGAGAAAAGTATTTAAATATTTTTTGTGCTAATTAATGTAACTTGCCAAACTGTAAGTAATCTGCATAAAAAATTTGCTTGCATAAATCTCACTAGTGGATAGCTTTAGATACAGTGGTGGCCAAAATGATTAAAACACTAGTATTTTCACCAGCTAAAAATAGTTTTAAGTCAGTTATTTTTATCTTTTGATGTAGTGTATCAGTTTCATTTCATTTCATTTTCATTTTGCCATTAATTGTAATAATCCAGTGAGATTTTTGTTTGCACAAGGATTTTGACAACAGCCAGTGCTCCACACAGAGATCTGATCTCATCATCATCCAGTCCGTCTGGAATTACATTAAGAAACAGAACAAACTGAGACAGACTAAATCCAGAAGAACTGTGGCAACGTCTCCAAGATGCTTCAAGAGACCTACCTGCAAAGCTACAGTAATGTTAAAAGTTTAGGCACTTTATAAAAAATGCTGTAAAGTGTGGATGCTGTCAAAAACAAAGTCATAAATAGATTTTCTTTATCAAATAAAATTAACATTTGGTGTGACCATCCTTTGCGTTTAAATCAGCTTTTGCCCTAGGTCCTAGTTTTTCAGGTAGCTTTGCAGGTAGGTTTCTTAAAACATCTTGGATACGTTGCTACAGTTCTTCTGGATTTAGTCTGTCTCAGTTTGTTCTGAGACAGACTAAATCCATATTTCCTACTGACACTACAGTAAAAGATAGAAATAACTGACAAAAACATTCTGTGGCTGGTGAAAAACTAGTGTTTTAACAATTTTGGCCACCACTGTAAGCAAAATGTAAGAAACATACCAACGACAGAAGAGGTAGTGCACTGACTGTACCTTCCTTGTTGAAAAAAAAAACAGCATATGCTGGTTAGGTAGGTTTTGAAGCATGGCTGCTGGTTTAAGCTGGTCGTTAGCTGGTCTTGAGCTGCTTTAAGCTGGTCCTTAGATGGTCATGTGCTGGTCCTAAACTGGTCAGGGCCAGCTTAGGACCAGCACACGACCAGCTTAAACCATCTTAAGACCAGCACATGAGCTGGTTTAAGATGATCATGTGCTGGTCTTAAAATGGTTTAAGCTGGTCATGTGCTGGTCCTAAGCTAGCCCTGGGGCCTCATTTATAAAACTTTCTTACGCACTGATTTGATCTTAGAGTGTTCGTACGATCAAATTCACGTCAAAGTACAGATTTATAAAAACCGTCTTTGACGTGGAAAAGTACTTATCTCCACGTCAGATTCCAGCTTGGCGTACGACCGTTTCCTTGTGATAATGCCTGGTATTGCAGATAGTTCAGCCTCACTATAATTTGATTTCTTGCGCTCCTTTTTACTTGCCATTGTCAGAGTTTTTGCTTTAGGAATGAGCTCATTTTATATGTTAATTAATTAAGCAGGGGCGTTTCGACGGCGGAACATTCAGCTGCACACAATTCCACGATCATTTGTGATTTATAACCGAATGACTGGCGTACGCATGGATTTCGTGGTACGTTCGTTTTCTCTGAATCGCTCTTACGATCAAATCAGAAAAGTTCTTAGATAAAATCAAGGATGGTTTTTACGCAAGTCTTTATAAATGAGGCCCCAGACCAGTCCTAGCAAAGATCAGCTTAAAGGGGTCATCGGTTGCAAAACTAACTTTTAAATGTTGTTTGAACATTAATGTGTGTTGACAGTTTGTGTACACAACCACCCTAAACAGATAAAAATCCTCCCAGTAGTATTTTTTAATACCACTTTTTGAACCCCTTTTTAAAATCAGTTCATTCTCAGCTTCTTGTCGGTGTGACGGCACACAGACAGAGGCCGCTCCCACGATAGTTGATTGACATGAGCGCCTTAGACCTTAGACCCGCCCTCACCAAGCTGAAGCAGTCTAGCTTCGATCGCCATTGTGTCGACTCAGGTGCAGACAAGAATGTCTCAGATTGAGTGATTGAGGTGTTCTGTTGTTGGATGTAATAATGTGCACAGCAGTCGTCATTTACTCCCGACATCTGAGCCGCTGAAGATGCAGAGGAAAACTTTACTTTCGTTTTTAAAAGGAAAGCACTGATCGATATATGCCTCTATATGATACAGCTACACCCACAGCAGAAGTGAGTATAAAGGTTTCTTTTATGCATCTTTGTGAATGGCCTTTCTTAATAATGTGCTTGTTGGCAAGTTTTGCCGCTAAAAGTGGCTAAACGCTGCTAAAGTAAACATTACGTCTCATCATCCCAGAGAGGGGCGGGGCGTGCAGAGCTTGTTTGCATTTAAAGGGGCCATGTCTTAAAATGAGTTGATTTTTTGCAGAGCTGATTTTGACAAGGTAAAAGGCTGTTTTTTACACTACTATTGAGAATATTTTAACCAAAGTATATAATAGACTTTTCATTAAATCCCTCATAAATCATATGAAATTGTGGAAATTGGGCATCCGATGACCCTTTTAAACCAGCTCAAACCAGCATACATGCTTCAAAACCTACCTAACCAGCATATGCTGTTTTTTTTTTCAACATGGTTTTAAACTTTTAGCACGTTTCGTGCAAAATTTGATACTGAAGAGAGCTTTTAAGCATTGTGAAATGTCTCTACAATTACTACTGTTTGCAAATGCACAACCTGAGACTCTGACCCCTTGTTTTAAAATCTTTCTAAATTTGGGTCTTGTAAAGGCTCCAGTACTCATTTAAAATGATGACACATGCGTTTTTCTGCGCACAGAAGAACCTTTATTTAACCAAAACAGTTAGAACACACGCTGGTCAGCATCCGAAAACCACACGTTGTCCTGCAAAAGTAGTGTGTGAGACTTAAAGTAGCATGCCGTATTTTGTCATTGGCTCAGATGAAAAGCTTAGAAAGAGTTTCAGTAGCTTTAGGCAAAATGTAGCAAAACAAAAGACCCCCCTCCCCTTAATTTCCAAGTCCTCTAGAGAAATGAGGCAGTAATTACTAATCTAGAGAGTTATGACGCCTACCTAATTGCACTTTTTACATAAAAATCCCTCAGCAAGAGAAACAAAGGGAATCGCCCATGAAAAATGCACCCAGCAGCTAGTCTTATATTTCATTAGCTTCTTTTGTCTTGTTCCTGCATCTCATTCGTGGTTATTAACGCCCCTCTTCGCCACAGCTGACGAGCGTACGCCATTACATAAGACCTCAAATAAAGCAACCTCTCCGCTGCGAGCGACACGGGCTTGTATCTAATCATATTTCCTGGGAAGCACTTTGCTGCGGGAGTGCACGGGCTTATCGGTCCAGAGATGGCTTGCGCTGATTATAGGATGAGTGCAAGTCTTCTTCTTTTATTGACCCACAATGCCCTCTGTCATGCAATTGCATCACACTAATTCAAGGAAATGGAAGGGTTTCATATGACCTAATGGAGGGTTCATCTGTTTCCAAATGGGTCCTGGCACTTCCTATATTGGAGGAAAATGCTCTTTGTGCTTTTTAAGGGAGCAGATTACGCATATATATATATGTTTTCACGCGATAAAACGTTTCTGTAAAGCTCTCAGGCATCAAATTGTTCATCTTGAGAACAATTACTTAATCTTGGCCACCAAAAACAGCGTGGTGGAAATGCTGTTGTCTTCAAAGGCTGACCAGGAGGAAAAACGCACGAGCAGCGTTATCTCCTCCTGAACGGGCCTCCGCAGAGCAAACACAATTCATTTGGAGTGTGCCGGACCACGCTGACAAAGAAATTTGCAAAATCGCACTCATTTTCCTCTAGATTTAGGGCAATCGAAATCTCTGCAGTGGGCTTGGATGCCTATTCTGTGTTTTAATATCAGGGTGTATTAAGCATACAGTCAAACAGTTTCAATAGCACTGTGGCAAAAAGACTTTTTTAAAGTCGGCATGAAATTAAAATTGACCCCTTAGTCTTATAAGCTATAGATCTTACTGTGAACAATTTACTTTCAAAAACTTCACTTTTACACATCTACACTACATCTGGTGAAAGCGACAGACTTCTTATTTGCGATGTATGCAAAAGATTTTGTGTTTATCTGTCTCTAATTTTGAGTACAACATCCACAATTTAAAATCCAGTCAACAACTGATGCACAGAACCAAGTCGCACGCTACAATTTTGATTTGTTGACAAAAAGCACTGCAGTGATGACGTATATGTGACCCTGGACCACAAAACCAGTAAAAAAAAAAAAAATAAGCTTTCCATTGATATATTGTTTGTTAAAATAGGACAATGTTTGGCAGAGATACAACTATTTGAAAACCTGGGATCTGAGGGTGGAAAAAAATCTAAATATTGAGAAAATCGCCTTAAAAGTTGTCCAAATGAAGTTCTTAGCAATGCATATTACTAATCAAAAATCAAGTTTTTATATATTCATGGTCGAAAATTTACAAAATATCTTCATGGAACATGATCTTTACTTAATATGCTAATGATTTTTGGCATAAAAGAAAAATCAATAATTTTGACCCATACAATGTATTTTTGGCTAATGCTACAAATATACCCGTGCTACTTAAGACTGGTTTTGTGGTCCAGGGTCACATATTTGTAGGCCAACCATTAAGTTCGCATCACCTTGACCAAAAAAATCAAGGATTTTTCCATTGGCTTTTAAAATAGCAGAAAATAACCTCTGAGACCAACAAAAGTGTATAATTTTTACACATTAAGATAAACTTAACTCACCAGAAGTAAAAAGCAAATGTAGGCTATAAACTAACTGGTGCTTCTGACGATTTTTCAGTCTTTATTTAAAGGACATTTTTTCTTAAAGTTTGCAAGAGCGTGATTATAAACACAATGGGGCTGTGATCTGTTTGGCATAATGATGTTTAATAGTTCTGACAACCTCCGCAGTCCAATTTTTTTTTAGCAACCAATTTTCTTAAGGAATGTAAAAAAAAATCACAAGAATAAAATGTGAAAACATCTTGAGCTTGTGTTCACCACAGACCTTATTTCAGCGCTTTTAACCAAAAACCCATTCAAAAAACCTATTGACTTCAGAACAATAGAACCGAAAGTGCTAAAATGCAAAGTCGTTTTCAGGTTTTGGCCTACAAAAATATATTTGTACCCAACGGTAATGAGTAAAACTGTTTATTAATTAGATTAAACTACTTCCAGTGCTGAACAAAGAGGAGAGTTGCAACTCAAAACTTGCACTTACAGAACTATATAAACATTTACCAAACCTGTTTCCCTTGCTAAGCAAAAATCCCTTTAATTTGCCTAAATGAATATAGTCAAGTCAAGACAAGTCAAGATTATTTATACAGCGCTTTTTACAATACAAGTTGTGTCAAAGCAACCTTACAGTATTAAAAGAATAAAGTAAAATGTCAATAATAATGCAAGAGTTCCATATTGCAACTAAGTCAAATTGGGGAGGACTCATCTGGTTCCCATGGCCTTGTGCCGGTGGCCGTTTAGGGTAGGAGTTCTTTCTTGATGATCTGTCTCTGGGGCTCATCTAGTTGACATGGTATCCGCTGACATTCGGCTGTAGGTGTTGATCCACCATCTGCTCTTGGTTTGGACTGGATCCGGGGGACTGCAGTGACCATCTGATCTGGATACGGACTGGATCTGGTGGCTATGGTGACCTGGGAATAAGAAACAAACAGACTAATATTAATGTAGATGCAAGAGTTCCAAGTTGCCACAAAATCAGATTGGAGAGGACTCATCTGGTTTTCGCTGTCTTGCGTCGATGGCCGTCTAGAATATAACAAAAACATTTCTGCTCACCAAGCCTGCATTTATTTGATCCAAAGTACAGCAAAAAGAGTAAAATTTTGAAATATTTTTAACATTTAAAATAACTGTTTTCTATTTGAATATATTTTAAAGTGTAATTTATTCCTGTGATTTCAAAGCTGAATTTTTAGCATCATCTCTCCAGTCACACAATCCTTCAGAAATCATACTAGTATTCTGATTTGCTGTTCAAGTAACGTTTATTGTAAAGGATGCTTTAAATTGATCGAAAGTGATGATAAAGACATTTATAATGTTACAAAAGATAAATGCTGTTCTTCTGAACTGTCTATTCATCAATAGTAGTCATTTCATTCATTTCATTCTTTTAATATTAGAATGATTTCTGAAAAATCACGTGACTGGAGTAATGATGCTAAAAAAAATCGGCTTTGAAATCATAGGAATAAATTACAATTTAAAATATATTAAAATAGAAAACAGTTATTTTAAATAGTAAAAAAATTCAAAATTGTACCGTTTTGCTGTACTTTGGATCAAATAAATGCAGGCTTGGTGAGCAGAAGAGATTTGTTTTAAAAAACATTACTATTCAAAAACTTTTTCATAGGTGTATATGTGCTTGAAAAAGTTTCATACAAATTCTGAATGGATTACATCCTAGAAAGTGGCAAAGTGCGCTCCCTTTATTATCACTAAAAAGCGTCACTCATCTTAGTTCCTTGTGATCTCACACAGTTCTGTTATAATCAATAAAGCTCTCAAAACTACACAATGAATCTCTTACTTACGATTCACGAGCACGCAAAACTGCACTTAACAAAACTCCGGCACTTTTAGCGATGAGTGAATTCTGACAAACTAAAACGTTTTTGATGGTCGTTTTGTTCAAGAAATCTACAAATATGTCTTTTATTGGCTACACTGCTCAACGCTGCAAAAACGTTATAAATAGTAACTTTTGATGCTGTCCAAACACAAATGGCTTCACTGCAAAAAACCCTTTTGGAACCTTTTTGGGTTTAACAGAGAACCCTTTTCCATTATAAAGAAGCTTTTGTATAATTTAAACATTTTATGGATGTTACAGGAATTATGCTAATAAAGAACTCTTATTTGTGCCTTAAAATGCTCCCCAGGTAGGCATCTTATTAGTTTGACTGGTTGCATTTCTGTGTATTTCCCTAAACACCATCATTTTGCATGACCACTTGATGTCATTTCACTTTTATTTACACTACCAATCGAAAGTTTTTAATCAGTAAGATTTTTAATGTTTTTTAAAGAAGTCTTTTCTGCTTAGCAAGCATGTATTTATTAAAGTACATCAAAAACAGTGTGATATATTTTTACTATTTAAAATAACGGTGTTCTCTTTGAATATCTTTTAAAATGTAATTTATTCCTATGATTTAAAAGCTGAATTTTTAGCATCATTACTCTAGTTACATGATCCTTCAGAAATCACTATAATATTCTGATTTGCTGCTCAAAAATCATGTATTATTATTATTGTGTTGAAAACAATGGAAAATAATTTTTTCAGGTTTCTTTTTAATAGAAAGTTCAGAAGGACAGCATTTGTCTGAAATATAAATATTTTGCACCATTATATATGTCTTTGTCATCACTTCAATCTAACATCAGTTTAAAACATCCTTGCTAAATAAAAGTAATTTCAATAATTTCTCTCCCAATAAAATGATACTCACTTCAAGCATTTGAACAGTGTATAATGTTAAAAAGCTTTTTATTTCAGATCATTCTATTCATTAAAGAATCCTGGAAAAAATTTACTCAACTTTTTAAAATATTGATAATAATAATAATAATAATAATAATAATAATAATAATAATAATAATTATTATTATTATTATTATTATTATTATTATTATAATAAAATGTTTCTTGAACAGCAAATCAGCATATTAGAATGATTTCTAAAAGATCATGTGACACTAAAGACTGGAGTAATGATGCTGAAAATTCAGCTTTGATCACAAGAATAAATTGCATTTTAAAATATATTCACATAAAAAGCAGTTACTTTAAATAGTAAAAATATTTCAATGTTTTACTGCTTTTGTTGTACTTTGGATCACATAAATACAGGCTTGGTGAGCAGAAGAGACTTCTTAAAAAAACATTAAAAATCTTACTGTTCAAAAACTTTTGACTGGTAATGTAAATTAAAAATACAGATTATGTCAAAGCAGCTTTACAGTATTAGATATGAAAACTATTTCAATAATGCAAAAGGAAAATATTAAACACTCAGTTTTCAGTAAAAGTCATTCCATCATTGATTCATTGACTACAAGAAATGCAAGACGAAATACAAGTTTGTGCAACAAGCCAAATCTACAAGCTTCACTCGTACTTTTACATTCTAATCAGACTTGAAAATCCCCAGTCGTAAAACAATGAGAAACACACCATCATTTCTTTCTCTAGGAGGTGCTCAGCACACCTTGTCATCCCTAAAGACACGTTTCAGACATCAAATTACAGGATTCAAGCTGTGCAGCCAACCACCGCGTTTTATGTCTGAAGCATATGAATCAAAACAGAAGAAATGACTTCTGCCACGGAACAAGCCTAAACATACGTTAGATTGTAAAAGTCCAGGCCAAGTAAAGGGCACGCAATGCCTCGCCAGCAAACACGCAACCAGAAATAAAGAACATGAGGTCTGAAAGGCTTGATTGAAAAAGAGATAACTGATAACGAACAGATGAGAGGAAAGCTTCAAAGAACTGACTCCAGCTACTCAAGGTCTAATTCAATCATTATAAAATATGAATTTGAAAAACCCAGAGACCGGTTGCTCTATTTGAGTCATTATTTTAAAATTTTCAGCTTTTATAAGTAAAGATAACGTAAATTAGGCTTTTTTATATTCAAACCCAGCTGTAAAGTTACTCGTGAGCTGCTGGACTCTATCTACATTATACTTTTCATCAGTTAGAAATTCACACAAGGCTTCTTCTTCAAAGGCTGATATTTTAACCCATGTGCGACCTTATGGACATTTTTGTCCATTTCAGTTTTGTTTTTTTGTTATAAGTGTGCCTGTGTTAATGCCAACTGCATACATTTTGGCTCAAGTGTTTATTTTTATTGAAATTTTAATATTTCACCCTCATTTCCTTCAAAAAATCAATTGTACCCTCCGTACAAAAAATACTCACACTCAGGACCTTAATGACAAAATGTCCACATTGAAACCCATTAAAACTGCAATTTTTTAACCCAGGGCCATTTGACTATAAAATGATGCAATATTTGCTAATAGGCGTTCATTCTATCGGCAAGGCTTCAAATTTTACATTTTTACCATTTTTTACTAGACTGTGCCATTTTTCAAATTTTCCATATACATTTTTTTTTAAATCTAACACTACATAAAAAATATAAATGCCTTAAAATTAATGTTGTTTTTCACTGACACACCCAAGAATCTAATAAGCAAAGAAAAAAAATCTGCTTAGCATTTAGTATATGGAAATTAACTATTATTTTTCATAAAAAAACACCTGTGGCATTATGTAAAAAAACAGCATTTAAAGGGTTACAATTCTGAAAATTAATGAATGTTTTAACCAGTCAGATGTTGGTTAAAAAATCGACATCAGTGAAAGTGGAAAAAAAAATTAATAAATCATATTTTTATGACAGTTTTTGGACATGGACTTTTTTTGTCCATTTTGCACATATGGACATTTTTGTCCATTTCAGTTTTGTTTTTTGTTATGAGTGTGCCTGTGTTAATGCCAACTGCATACATTTTGGCTCAAGTGTTTATTTTTATTGAAATTTTAATATTTCACCCTCATTTCCTTCAAAAAATCAATTGTACCCTCCGTACAAAAAATACTCACACTCAGGACCTTAATGACAAAATGTCCACATTGAAACCCATTTAAAACTGCAATTTTTTAACCAAGGGCCATTTGACTATAAAATGATGCAATATTTGCTAATAGGCATTCATTCTATCGGCAAGGCTTCAAATTTGACATTTTTACCATTTTTTACTAGACTGTGCCATTTTTTTTTAAATTTTCCATATACATTTTTTTTTTAAATCTAACACTACATAAAAAATATAAATGCCTTAAAATTAATGTTGTTGTTTTTCACTGACACACCCAAGAATCTAATAAGCAAAGAAAAAAAATCTGCTTAGCATTTAGTATATGGAAATTAACTATTATTTTTCATAAAAAAACACCTGTGGCATTATGTAAAAAAAACAGCATTTAAAGGGTTACAATTCTGAAAATGAATGAATGTTTTAACCAGTCAGATGTTGGTTAAAAAATCGACATCAGTGAAAGTGGAAAAAAAATTAATAAATCATATTTTTATGACAGTTTTTGGACATGGACTTTTTTGTCCATTTTGCACATATGGACATTTTTGTCCATTTAAGTTTTGTTTTTTGTTATAAGTGTGCCTGTGTTAATGCCAACTGCATACATTTTGGGTGTTTATTTTTATTGAAATTTTAATATTTCACCCTCATTTCCTTTAAAAAAATCAAATTTACCCTCCGTACAAAAAATACTCACACTCAGGACCTTAAGGACAAAAATGTCCACATTGAAACCCATTAAAACTGCAATTTTTTAAACCAGGGCCATTTGACTATAAAATGATGCAATATTTGCTAATAGGCATTCATTCTATCGGCAAGGCTTCAAATTTGACATTTTTACCATTTTTTACTAGACTGTGCCATTTTTTTTTTAATTTTCCATATACATTTTTTTTTTTAAATCTAACACTACATAAAAAATATAAATGCCTTAAAATTAATGTTGTTGTTTTTCACTGACACACCCAAGAATCTAATAAGCAAAGAAAAAAAAATCTGCTTAGCATTTAGTATATGGAAATTAACTATTATTTTTCATAAAAAAACACCTGTGGCATTATGTAAAAAAAACAGCATTTAAAGGGTTACAATTCTGAAAATTAATGAATGTTTTAACCAGTCAGATGTTGGTTAAAAAATCGACATCAGTGAAAGTGGAAAAAAAATTTAATAAATCATATTTTTATGACAGTTTTTGGACATGGACTTTTTTGTCCATTTTGCACATATGGACATTTTTGTCCATTTCAGTTTTGTTTTTTGTTATAAGTGTGCCTGTGTTAATGCCAACTGCATACATTTTGGGTGTTTATTTTTATTGAAATTTTAATATTTCACCCTCATTTCCTTTAAAAAAATCAATTTTACCCTCTGTACATAAAATACTCACACTCAGGACCTTAAGGACAAAAATGTCCACATTGAAACCCATTAAAACTGCAATTTTTTAACCCAGGGCCATTTGACTATAAAATGATGCAATATTTGCTAATAGGCATTCATTCTATCGGCAAGGCTTCAAATTTTACATTTTTACCATTTTTTACTAGACTGTGCCATTTTTTTTTATTTCCCATATACATTTTTTTAAAATCTAACACTACATAAAAAATATAAATGCCTTAAAATTAATGTTGTTGTTTTTCACCGACACACCCAAGAATCTAATAAGCAAAGAAAAAAAATCTGCTTAGCATTTAGTATATGGAAATTAACTATTATATTTCATTAAAAAAAACACCTGTGGCATTATGTAAACAAACCAGCATTTAAAGGGTTACAATTCTGAAAATGAATGAATGTTTTAACCAGTCAGATGCTGGTTAAAAAATCGACATCAGTGAAAGTGGAAAAAAAATTAATAAATCATATTTTTATGACAGTTTTTGGACATGGACTTTTTTGTCCATTTTGCACATATGGACATTTTTGTCCATTTCAAAAAATATAAATGCCTCAAAATTAATGGTGTTGTTCTTCACTAACACACCCAAGAATCTAATAAGCAAAGAAATAAAAAATAAAAAAACACCTGTGGCATTATATAAACAAACCAGCATTTAAAGGGTTACAATTCTGAAAATGAATGAATGTTTTAACCAGTCAGATGCTGGTTAAAAAATCGACATCAGTGAAAGTGGAAAAAAAATTAATAAATCATATTTTTATGACAGTTTTTGGACATGGACTTTTTTGTCCATTTTGCACATATGGACATTTTTGTCCATTTCAAAAAATATAAATGCCTCAAAATTAATGGTGTTGTTCTTCACTAACACACCCAAGAATCTAATAAGCAAAGAAATAAAAAATAAAAAAACACCTGTGGCATTATATAAACAAACCAGCATTTAAAGGGTTACAATTCTGAAAATTAATGAATGTTTGGTGTCTATGGATAGAACAGATGCTGGTTAAAAAATGTAATCAGTGAAAGTGGAACATTTTTTTTTGGACATAGACATTTTTGTCCATTTTGCACCTATGTGTACATTTTTTTTTTTTTTTTGGACGCACAATGGTTAAAGAAGAAAACTGCTTCTTTTTTTGTAGGTATTGATAGTTTTAGCATCTATTATAGCAGACAGATAAATGCCTACGTATGTATTTGCCCGTGAGGGGAATCAATGGTAAGTGCATCATGGCTGCTGCTCAGGGACGTGAGTGAGGAGCGTCTGCAGCGTTAGTAAGGTCACAGTCATGCTACACCACCATTATACACTTGAGCAGTGCACTTAAAAGATAAATCAATTACAAAAGCATAATCACTCGCCCCGTCCCTGCAATAAACAATAAACACGAAAGCCAGCTGTGCACATACCAAGCTTTGTTTTCCATTAAACCACATTGAGAAATGTTATACAATCCGCATTTTAAAGAGGTATGGTTTTTACATTTACATTTTTGCATTAGCAGAGAAAATTTAGACATTTTCTGTTTCTGTTTACTGTTAGTTTTGGCTACATTTAAAAATGCATTGAGGAATTAAAAACAAAAGTTTGAATGTTTGAACAGTTGAAGGTTAGTTTGACGTCTGAAGGTTTTTCAGGCCTTGTGCAGTTTGGATACTTTGGCAGTTTTAGGATGAGTTGCATTTAGATGTTTTGGTCTCTGGTTGGGGATTTTGAAACAAAAAAACGAACCTAAATTTGTACTATAACAGTATGTTAGCTTTGTCAGGCCAACATAATTAACACACCCCAGAAAGCCTGTATTTCTAGTACTGTTTCCAGAGAAAACCATCAATTGGCACGCGGTGATGTTCTGTGCTCTTTCAAAAACTAAAATGCGTGTTGCACATCTTATACCAAGACTGAATCTCACAAACATTTCTGTATGCCTAAGTGAACGCTGACTATAGCATTAGAAGTTAAAGGCCAGAAAAGCAGAGCTTAGAGAACACATCCTGCCAATAAAAAGTTCTCATATGTTCATCCATGTATATTTAAACATAATTACATATACCATTGTCTTTGAATGGAAACAGTCATGCACTATTTTTGTAGCTTACTATTAATAGCAAACATAAGACAGTTTCTTCCATGAAATAAAAAATAATAAGGATTAGTGTCTTTTTTAACTTTTTATCTCATAATTCGGTCTTTGTTTCTCCCAGTTCTGAAAAACATCAAAATTGTGATACACAGCTCAGAATTTTGACTTTCTTCCTTGCATTTCCAAGTGTACATCTCACATTTCTTACTTTTTTCTCAGAAGTTTCTCAGAACTTTTTTTCTTGCAGCTGCAAAAAAATTATACAATTTAGCAATTCTGAGTTTATATCTTGAAATTCTGATAAAAAGCTCAGAACTAGGAAACTCACATTTTCTTACAAATTTATATTTCACAGTCCTGACTTTTCATTTCAAAATTGTGTTTATGTCTCACAATTCAGACTTTGTTGCCCTCAGTTCTGAAAAAAAAAATCAGAATTGCAGTATATAAAAGAAATTGGGAGATATAATGGCAGAAGCAATATTTCTCACAAATTCTTACATCTAACAGTTCTCAGCATTCTGTTTTTTTCTTGCAATTGCAAACTTGTCTAACAATTAGTGTTTTCCTCACTTGTGAAAATTGTGCTATATAAATGCTAAATTTTGACTTTTTTTGTTTTGACAGTTCCAGGTTTACATCTAACAATTCTTACTTTTTCAAAATTCTTCAGTTTTCTTCTTGCAATTGCAAATGTATCTCACAATTCTTTTGAAATTTTGCATTCACAAGTTTATATCTTGCAATTCTGAGAAAAAGTTCTGAACCGTGAAACGTGAACAAAAGACATATTGTGATATATAAACTCAGAATTCTGATTTTTTTTCTCATAATTCCAAGTTTATTCTTTTTGTGTTTACTTCAATTTTTTTTGCAGTTGTGAGTTCACAATCCTAACTTTTCTTTTTCAAATTGTGTTTATATATTGTGTTTAAAATCTAAATTGCAAGACATAAATTCAAAACTGGGAGAAGAAAAAAATGACAATTGTGCAAAAATAAAAATGTAATAAACAATTCCAAGCAATTACATCTTACAGTTCAGAGTTTTCATTTCACAAGTAGTACTTTTTTCTCTCAAAATTCTCAGTTGTCTTCCTGAAATTTTGCATTTACATCTCGTAATTATGAGATTATATTCTGCAATTTTTAGAATTTGTTTGCAAACTGCAAAACTCAGAATTTTGAGATATAAGTGAAGAAAGAAATGGGGGGCGGTTCTCCAAATACACACTTTTTTCTTGCAATTATGTATTTATCTTTAAAAAGTTCAGAATTGTAAGATGTTAGTGCAGAATTGTGATAAAAAGTCTGAATTGTGATATTCAGATATTTATTCTGAATTCTGCTTTTTCCCGCAATTTCCAAATTTCCATCTCACAATTCTCACTTTTTCCTCACAGTTGTGAGTTCTAATTAAGACTTTTTCTGAATTGTGAGATAAAAAGCCATGATTGTCTTTAGTTTTTTATTCTGTGGTAGAACCAAGCTTCCATACAAGCATGACGCAATGCATTAAATGTGCACGGTTCGCTCATTCAGTAGTGTGTTCATTGTTTTCATTGGGCAGTTAAAATAGAAGTTTCATTTCGCGGGTAATGTCGTACGATCCCCAGAGGCTTATTAGAGCCATTTGAATACTTTCCCCATCAGCTAATCACTTTCATAGTCGTAACCAATTGCTCTTTTGATTCTCTAGGCTTTGCAGGGACTTTAAGGGGTAATTTCAGGACAATTAAGTTGCTATAGTTGACAGTCGGTGGATGTATAGGCTCATCAGCACGGTACGTTGATGATGGAGAACTGTTCGCAGGAATAGCTTTGTCTGGCGTTCTCATGGGGGACATGAGATGGTGCACGCTGACAGAAATCCTGGATGCTAGTTAGCAAGCAGCAGTGCACTGTCAGGTGGCAGGAGTCAAATCAAATGAGAGCCAAGCCACTCCAGCGCACAATGACAACCACTGTGTCTCATGAATTAAAGATGACTGTATGACGAGAGGGAGGAGACACCAAGCAAGAAGCACTGGCAGAGACAAAGACGGATCAATCCCTTCCTCTTATACTTCTTTGTGGGCCACAAGCTTGAATAATAAACACAAGCGGGTTTTTCTGGCCAAATGGCGGTCTGGAGCGCACAGACACGTTGCTAAATCTAATGGCTTAAGTTGGCGATTTAAAAATAGATAATGACCTCCTTCCTACAAAACGTCACCGTCACATCCAGCTAAGGCTGCTGGGAGACACAGACACCCCAGACATTTGCTCCCAATCTCAGTTTCCTACTTAGATCCAGCGGTTTGATTAGCTAGGGGAGCAAAGGGCTGGGAATATGATGTACTTGGAGAGGACAGAGATATTTTATTATTGGTATTCTGGACGTTTCCAGGATATGAGTACTTTAAAAAAAAATTAGTCTAGTCAATGCTGGAGCTTGATGAAATAATATACATAGGGTAACCCATCCTTGCTGTGGTTATAGGTTAAAAACAAACTTTTAGGTTATTTGGCAAAATTTTAAACAAACTATAACCAAAAATACATTGAATGGGTCAACATTATGCCAAAAAGCATTAGGATATTAGATCATGTTCCATGAAGATATTTTGTAAATTTTCTAGCGTAAATATATCAAAATTAATTTTTGATTAAGAACATGCATTGCTAAGTTAATTTGGACAACTTTAAAGGTCATTTTCTCAATATTTAGATTTTTTTCTACCTTCAGATTCCAGATTTTCAAAAAGTTGTATCTCTGCCAAATATTGTATCCTATCCTAACAAACCATATGTTAATGAAAAGCTTATTTATTTAAATTTTTTTCTAGAATTTTATTTGCAAACTGCAAAACTCAGAATTATGAGATATATTTGTGGCAATAACCAAAAATACATTGTATGGGTCAAAATTATCGATTATTATTTTATGCCAAAAATCATTAGGATATTAAGTAAGGATCATGTTCAATGAAGATATTTAGTAAATTTCCTACTGTAAATATATCAAAACTTAATTTTTGTCCAGTGATATGCATTGCTAAGAACATCATTTGGACAACTTAAAAGGCGATTTTATCAATATATATATATATATATATATATTTTTTTTTTTTTTTTTTTTTGCCACCTTCAGACTCAGATTTTCAAATAGTTGTATATTGGCCAAATATTGTATCCTATCCTAACAAACCATATGTTAATGAAAAGCTTATTTATTTAAAATTTTTTCTAGAATTTTATTTGCAAACTGCAAAACTCAGAATTACGAGATATATTTGTGGCAATAACCAAAAATACATTGTATGGGTCAAAATTATCGATTATTATTTTATGCCAAAAATCATTAGGATATTAAGTAAGGATCTTGTTCAATGAAGATATTTAGTAAATTTCCTACTGTAAATATATCAAAACTTAATTTTTGTCCAGTGATATGCATTGCTAAGAACTTCATTTGGACAACTTAAAAGGCGATTTTATCAATATATATATATATATATATATTTTTTTTTTTTTTGCCACCTTCAGACTCAGATTTTCAAATAGTTGTATCTTGACCAAATATTGTCTCCTATCCTAACAAACCATATGTCAATGGAAAGCTTATTTATTACGCTTATTTATTATTTATTACTTATTTATTTATTTATTTTTTTTCTAGAATTTGTTTTTGCAAACTGCAAAACTCAGAATTACAAGATATGAGTAAAGAAATGGGGGTGGGGTGTCATAATTGTGATATTTAATTGTTAGAATTGTGATATATAAACTCAGAATTCAGATTTTCTTGCAATTTAAAGTTTTCATCTCAATTCAACTTGCAGTTATTTTATTTGATTTTATTTTTTTCAAATTCCCACTTTTTTCTTGCAACTCAGAATTGTAAAATGTGAGTGCAGAATTGCGAAAATAAAAAAAAAAAAGCCTGAACTGCGATATTCAGATATTTACTTTTATTCAGAATTCAGCTTTTTCTCACAATTTCTATTTTCTTTTCTCAGAAATGACTTTTTTCCTCACAGTTGAGAGTTCTCATTTAGACTTTTTCCTTGCAATTCTGAGAAAAAAGTCTGAATTGTGAGATAAAAAGCCATGATTGTCTTTAGTTTTTTTTATTCTGTGGTGGAACAAGCATGATGCAAATGCATTATATGTAACCCATCCTTGCTGTAGTTGTAGGTTAAAAATAAACTTTTAGGTTATTTGGCAATATTTTAAACAAACTATAGCCAAAAATACATTGTATGGGTCAAAATTATCGATTTTTCTTTTATGCCAAAAATCATTTGGAAAGTAAAGTTCCTAGTGTAAATATATCAAAATGTAATTTTTGATTAGTAATATGCATTGCTAAGAACTTCATCTGGACAACTATTTTTTTTTCCACCTTCAGACTCCAGATTTTCAAATAGTTGTATCTTTGCCAAATATTGTATCCTATCCTATCAAACCATATTTTGATAGAAAGCTTATTTATTCAGCTTTTAGATGATGTATAAATCTCCCTTATGACTGGGTTTGTGGTCCAGGGTCACATATACATTCATTATATGATTAATTGTAAACCGCCCTTTTTTTGTGGGAAAAAAAAAACAAAAAACAAAACAAAACACATTTTTAGCTTGGTTAGCAGTGTTAAAAAACTAAAGAAAACTATTCTAAAACACATGAAAACCTATAATTAGGGTATACATTAAAAATATATATATAATTAATCATTATAATATGATACATTTATCATAGAAATAAGTCTAACCCCTTTTTTTGTTAAAAACAAAAAGTGTTAAAAGAAAACATTAACACCTATCAAAACAATATATATTAACATATAAAATATATAATAGCCTTTTTTGTATATTTTTTAGGTTGGTTGGCAGTAACAAAAAGCTAAGTAAAATTATTTTTAACCAAATTGACACCTATCATAACATATATAATATGCAATATACATAAACAAAACTAACAGCTATTATATATATATATATATATATATATATATATATATATATATATATATATATATATAATGAATTAATATACAAATATACAAAAAAAGCTTGGTTGGTTGGCAGTGTTAAAAAGCTATTAAAAACTATTCTAAAACTATCATTTGGGTATGCATAAATATTAAATAACATACATAGTTAATCGTTAATCATTATAATATGATACATTTATATAGGATTAATTCTAGCCCAAAATTTTTTAAACCAAATTAGCAACTATCAAAACTATCACAATAATAAATAATAACATCATAAATAATATATAATGACCTTTTTTAGGTTGGTTGGCAGTAATAAAACGGTAAATAAAACTATTTTTAACCAAACTGATATTATAATAAATATTTATAATGTACATAATAAAATGATACATTGATCATGATTCCTTTTAACCATATAGTTATTTTTTTTAAGCTGGCTGTGTTAGAAACCTAAAGAAAACATTATGTTAAACAAAACTAACACTTGCCATAATAATATATACTAATAATATACATGCTGAATCATAATAATATATTACATATACATGATATGATTCTAACCTTATTTAGACTGGTTGGTTGCCAGTGTACTAAAACCGTAGAAAAAATATCTAAATAATACACAATAATCATAATAATACATTTATTATGTAATTTAAGATGCATTTATTATATGACTAACTTAATACTAACTTAATAAAAAAAAGTTTTAAAAAATATAATAAATATCATATAATATAATTAATTGTAACTTAAAAAAAAATTTTTTTTAGGTTGGTTGATGGTGTTAAAAGGACCTATAACCTAGGGTATACATTAAAAAATATACATAATTATTTAGTTAAAAAATTAAGCTTGGGTGGTAGTAATAAAAAGGTAAATAAAACAATTTTTAACCAAACCCATACCTATTATAATATATATTAATAACATGCATAATTTAACACATTATGACAATGAATCATAATAATATGACACATTTACATGATATGATTAAGTCCAACCTTCTTTAGACTGGTTGGTTGCCAGTGCACTAAAACTGATTACAAAATATCTAAACAATACTCAGTGAATCATAATACTACATGCATTATGTATTTTTGATGCATTTATATGACATGACTTATAACTTATAAATTAATAATAATAAACACCTAATATATATGTATTAATAGTGCACATAATTAATCAGAATCACAGGACACATGATTTATGATATGATTAACTCTGACCCATTTTTTATAGTCTTAAATGATGGTTTTAGCTCCATCCTTCATTTAAATAAACAGCAGGGAGGCTCATCAGCTATGAATAATTAATGAATCTTAATTTAATATTCCATGTGCCAACCAACCAATCACTACGAGGGGAAAACGTTTAGATTATTGCACCAGCACCCACTTCTGACCCAGAAACGCAAGCTTGTGCCAACCAGCTCCATTCTCCCTTACACATAATACGAAATATACCCACCCTGGGACCAGCCCGACAAAATATTTGCTTCCTGTATTTATTCCCGTCTTGTTAAGAAGTCAAGCTGTGAACCCAACAAAGGGCATGTGTTCTGAATTTAGGTCTAACACTTGTCAGCTCTTTTCTGCGAGCGCTGGGATTGTTTCCTAATAGTTCGGTTTACGAGGGCCGGATTGTGAAGCCAGCATTTGGATGTTTCCATTTTAAACCGATCATTAAGGCCCGTTCGCCGTGCATTTATTTTCTAGGACCAAGGGAATATTCTCAGTCATTCTTTCCACCAAAAAAACCCACATGACACTGCAAACGCTGCTGGAAGGAAGGCACGTTAGAAACCAGCATTGAGAAATGAGGAAAACATGAAGACGTGACTAAACAGCTGACATCAACGTCACCCCTGACCCCACATAAGTGTGTTTGAACCTGTCAGACGCCATACTGATGACGTCACCAGATGAGTAAAAGCCCAACGTGTGTTTCTTCATCACTGCAGCGGTTTTAAAGCCCTAACATGAGCTCAATGGAACATATGCTGCTGTGTTACGAAAGCAAAGGCCTTCTAAGAAAGTTTCCAGTACAAGGAATTTGAAGCTGCACGCATATCAAAAAGACAGGACAGATGTTTCCATAATAAGCGAAGCAACACTTCTCGTTCATGTACCATTTTATTGGACTTATATAGAAATACTTAAAAAAACATGAAGTAGCACCATTACTTAAGTTTTACTTTATCATGTAGAACTTTAAATGTCAGAAAAATAAAACTCTTGATACATTTTCAAATCTTGTTTCAGCAAATATAATATTAGTATTTGACCATGAGGTTAAAGGCCTTTTATCATAAAATAAAATATACTTTGTTTTTAAACTTTGCTCAATAAAGTACATATACGCTCAAGTAACTTCACCTACATATACATAAACAAGTGGTAAACAAACGTATTAAAATAGAAATCCTAAACCTATAGTGGCGCAACAGAACAGAACTCTGTGATACCCACTGGAATCTAATTCATACAAATTTTTAGAAAGCTTAAACGGTTCCTTTTCGTCTGAACGTACTAAGTTTTATACATTTCGACATTTCGTAATAATATAGAATAAAATATGCTTTATATTACTGAATAGAAAATATGCTGGGTGAAACGGATTCAAAAGACATTTTTTGCTGAACCTAGAAACCCATCCGACCCAACAGAATACTGTCCGATGCACAAATGCACATTTCGTGGTCTGAATCGCCATCCGCATTCCGAGTGATATTAAAATAATACAGTGTTCGTCGCCGCGAGGCCATACTAATAAAAAATAAAAAGATATTTGAACCCAGCTACAAAAAAGTTCACTGAACTTAAATTAAAATATCTGTAAACATCTTTGCAATACGAAATATAATCTTTCAAGTCAAAAAAGAATAAAATACTTCAATCTGTAGTAATGTCATCATGAATATTTAAAACTTGTGGAATTTCTGGTTGATCTATACATATATATTTATATATATGTAGGATATGTTGCTGTTCTCCCTCAAAACAAGTTCCATCGCGTAAGCTGCAGTATCTCCACCGCCGCCGTAAGTCTCTCTCTCTCTCTGTGTGTGTGTGTTTGTGTGTGTGTGTGTGTGTCGGTCAGACAGGAAGCCGTCCAGAATCTCCAGGTCTGCTACCAGTACATTCGATTGGCGGAATCGAAAGGCTCGTTTATGCTAACAGTCGACGAACTGACTAAGGTACCTCGGGGTGAGCCCGTCGGCTGTCCTTACTTCATTAACGCTTGCTTGTGTACAGTTGACTAAAACTATTGATTACTAGGCTTTAATATTTAAAACATGCATTAGATGTTGAAAATATTTGTCCCGAGCTACAGTACAGTATGAACAATGACCGTCCCTTTTTGGATACTGCAGCTCTACATACGTAATGTATATACACGTACAATAACACACGTTATTAGGCTCTCACGAAGTCAAGGAGGACACGTGGACGCCGCTTATGAAAATATACGTATAGCCTGAGTAACTGCAGCATGGCAGACGGGGCATTTGGGCTCGTTCCTCTCGCAGATGCGGTTGGCACACTCCATGCAGAACAGGTTGTGGCCGCAGGGCACCAGGGCCGCGATCACCTCGCTTTCGAAGCACACAGAGCAGTCCCGGCTGCCCTTGCGGCTCGTCCCGGATGAGGAGGAGGAGGATGACGAGGAGGATGATGAGATGGACGAGTCGGAGGGAACGCTCTGGTGAGCCGGGGAGTAGCCGGGGAAGCTGAGGGTGCCTCCGCCAGGGTCGCTGCGCACCCGGCGTGCAAGCGGATGCTCGGCGGTGCCGTTTGCCTGGTGCAGCGGCGGGGACAGCCTGGGCTGGCTGGTGCATCCCACTCCGTTGGCTCGGCGCTGGCCCGCCAGCAGCCCGTTGGCATTTGTGGAAGCATTGGCGGCAAACACGGGCGATGAGGCCGAGGTGCCACTGGTGGCGCGCTCGTACTGTGACCACATCAGGCCTGGCGGCGCCGGAGTGGGGTCGAATCCCGGCGACGGGTCGAAGCTCAGGTCAGTGCAATCGGGCGAGATCACCTCGCTGCCGTAGACAAATCCATTGCCGTTGGTGTTCATGTTGATGTTGTTGTTGTTATTGTTGCCGTTGCTGGAGGCAGTGTAGCTGAGGGCGGGGCTGGGTGGGCTGTAGTCGGCCATCCGCGAGCTGCTGTTGTTGCCGCCGCCGCCAAAGTACGAGTCGGTAGAGGCACTCCCCAGAGAGCTGGAGCTGTCATTGCGGTAGTTGGAGAAAGGCTTGCGGCCCGAGGTGGGCGTGACACTGGAGCTCGGCTTGCTCCACAGGCTGGCATTCCCATGCAAGTCAAAGCCCACGTCGGTGCCATTGGCGTGGAAGTCGTTCTCGTCCGTGAACTCGATCAGGCCACCAGTGCGCATGGCGATGTGTGCTTCGATCTCCTCCCGGGCCCGGTCTACGTTCTCCGGCATGCCCGTCACCTCGAACACTGGCTCTTTGTCCCGGCTGGGTGTGACGATGTAGGTGTGCGTCTGCTGCTGGATGCGCTTGATGGTGGCCCCCTTGGGGCCGACCACCAGCCCCACAACCCGGTAGGGCACCCGCACCTGGATGGTGGTCTGACCCGGCAGGTTGGGCGGCCCGGGCACCGTGGCGTTTCCATTCAGGCTGCTGTTTTTGTTCCGTGAGGCTCGGATCATAGAGAAGTGCTCAGCCGCTGAGATGATCTCCCTCCGAGCCATGGCTACATCCTCTCGCCTGCCTGTCACAACAAAGACTGGCTCCTCTCCCCTCACTGGAGTTTTGATATACGTATTGGTCTTTGCTCGCAGGGCTTTAATTTTGCAACCTGCAATTGTGAGAAATCAAAAAAAGCAAAAATAAGACAAAGCAAACACAATCTGGCACAAAACACACAATCAAGCACAGAACAGCACACAGTCTTATGGGGGGACAAAAATGTCACTTTATTTTTTTTTTTTTTTATTAATTCTTTTTTTTTTGGTGTGCGGCATAAATTCAAACCACATGCTCGGCTACTTGACATACAGGGTCAAAAATAGCACAGGGAGAAAAAAAAAACATGCACGCTGAATTCAGGATTTTCCAGAGAGTCTGACCCAACGCAACGCTCTAATCATACTGTCAACAACTTGCTTTGTCCCCTAGTACATCTCGGATAACCTACAGAACGTGTTGTCACCCAGATCCAGGCTGTATAATGTTGTTTCCTGGTTAAGGAAGTCTATTCCCAATAGGCTATATAGGGAGTGTAAACAAAGTCCATTGAGACAAAGAAAGACAGAGCAAGCCGCTGCCTGAAGAAAATGGCACTTCGCTCTAGATATGCAGGAATGTTGTGTGTTTAAGGTGATGATGACACATTAAAGGTAGATATGCTCGGGCTGTGTCAGTGCTCCCTTGCTTTTGTTTGGTCGGACATAAGCAGGGCAGTGCGGTTGAAAATAGGCTATAACCTACATTCCCCATATAACGCACATGCAAATGACTACACATGCTACAATAACAGCATGCACGCATTTCTCTGAACTGAAGAGCATAATGATGATTACCTTGTCTGCCGACGATTTCAGCAACATGCTCGGAGCTGGGAACGGGGACGCATTCGGTCATGTTCACGCTCTTTTTCCTGGGCTCGTTGTCATACAGGGAATTTTCATCGTTATCCATTCCGAGCAGCGAGAGCTGGTCCAGGGCGATCTGTAGGGCTCTTTGGTCATCCAGGGCGTCCCCTTGCCCGCCGCTGCCGCTCCGCTCCATGTCGGCGAACAGCGAACTAGGCATCTTGGATGGGTCTGGAAACAAAGAGGGAAAACTTACAGGAGGAGGGTGGGATTGAGCTGGGAACGGCTGGTTTAAAAAGCTCCACGGGGGCGAACTCAGTGCGCGTCCTCGTTCCTTGTGTCCAAACAACAGTAATAAAAAAATCAGTGCAATCCCGAAGTGCGGAATAAGCGTTATTCCCGGAGACTGGAATGCCGGCGGTGGCGATATTCCCCTTTCGAGTGCGCACCCCTCCCTTGCAGCTCGTTTCTGTTCGCTGTCTGACTCGCTGCAGCCAGACGCGGCACTACCGGAGAATATGTGCGCATGACGTCACCCCGGTCGGACGGGGCAGGGACGGTGCGGCGCTGGGTTGCGATTTGCATACGCCGCGCTCATTGGACGGATGTCGGACGGGAAGGGGGGGTGACCGAGTTCAGCCACAGCTCGCCGCGGCCCGCCCTTTTCTTTTGTGGTCTTATTAAAAAGCAACATAACACATTTTATGTGAATTACAGTTATTGTTTAACTTTCTCGTTTTAATGTCGAGTGTGGTTGAGACCTTGCGTTATAAAAAATGCTCTTGGTTTACATAACTGTGTCTCTTCTGAGGTCTGTTGTTCAGCATCTTTGTCTTCTGTGAAGTCTTTGTGGGTATTAGCTTTACCTGGTAGAAAAACTGTCAAAACAAATCAAATTATGTGCACCCTGGACCACATAACCAGTCTTAAGCAGCACGGGTGTATTTGTAGCAATTGCCAAAAATACATTGTATGGGTCCAAATGATAAATTTTTGTTTTATGCCAAAAATCACTTAGATATTAAATAAAGATCATGTTCCATGAAGATAATTAGTACATTTCATACCGTAAATATATCAAAACTTAATTTCTGATTAGTAATGTGCATTGATAAGAACTTCGTTTGGACAAATTTAAAGACGATTTTCTCAATATTTAGATTTTTTTTTTTTTTTTTTTTTTGCACCATGAGATTCCAGATTTTCAAATAGTTATATCTTCATTTATTTATTCAGCTTTCAGATGATGTGTAAATCTCAGTTTCAAAATTTTTTAAAATTGACCCATATGACTGGTTTTGTGGTCCAGGATCACAAATAACTAACTTTAAGGTGATAATGTTGAAAATGTGCAGATTCGAGCAGTAAGTCTGCATTATTTTTTGGCCTTTTGTTATTATTAACCCCTATGGGTTCACTTAGGAAGTGTGTGCTAATTTAAAAAGTTGAATTCATAAATGTGTCCCTGGACCACAAAACCAGTCATAAGAGTCTGAAATGGAGATCTAAAAGCTGAATAAATTAGCTTTCCATTGATGTATGGTTTGTTAGGATAGGGCAATATTGGTCGAGATACAACTATTTGAAAAAAAAAAATCAAAATACTGAGAAAATTGCTTTTAAAGTTATTCAAATGAAGTACATAGCTATGCAACAATTAAGTGTTGATATATTTACGGTAAAAAAAAAATGTACTGATCATGCAGGAAACATGATATTTACTTACCATCCTAATGATTTTTGGCATAAAAGAAAAAAATTATGCATACGATGCATTTTTGGCTATTTCTACAAATATGCCCATGCTACTTAAGACTGGTTTTGTTATCCAGAGTCACAAATAAATAAACAGCTTTTTTGAGAAATGTCATATGTCACCCTACAAAGATCTTTCTACATGGTTTGATTGCCATCATGTTGGCATCACATGACCAAAGCATAAAACAAGCAAACAAAGCATAAATCAAACAAACAAAGCAATATCCATCATTGTGATGTGTGCAAGACACCTATCCGGTGCAAATCCACTGCAATTATTGGGAGTCAGCTAAATGTAAACAAAACCTTCTTTGTGCACCTTCAATATTAGGCAAGCCCCTTATTATAATAATTTGCATTTAGAGTATATTAGCCACTTAACTTTGCATCTAATTTAGGTTCTACCAAAACAATCTATAATTATTTTCGTTTTCCTCCGAATGACCTTTACATGTACTGTTCAAAAGCTTCAATGAAGGACAACGTGCCAAGACATGCACTCTCTTTGTCTGTCGCACGCCCTCTCCCTCTCTCTCTCTCTCTCTCTCTGAAATACGTTTAGCATTCATTCACATTTCGGTTACAGCGTGCTTATAAAGTGAACCACCAGATTTGTATAATTTATTAAAATATGCATTTATTCAAAACACGCAAAGTCCCTGTCCAAATGACACCAGCCTCTCCTCCTCTCCACTCTAGAAGCAACTTTCAACTGATTGTGCTAAATAATTTTATTTCTTGAGATGTCCTCATGTTTACATCTTGGTCAGTAACATTTGTGCCTAAAATGCATAATATAGAACAAGCCACTGAGATGTGAATTGGTGAAAGTGATTTAAATAAAACAAGCCTCATAATCATCCATTATTGTCAATGAGTCAGTATCCCAAACAATGTCAAACCCAAACAATGCATTTTCTTCACAATTCCATACCAATTTATTTGCGAGTGCATGCGAGGAGATGTCTAATCAATATTTCATCCCATCCACAAATATTGGCATAGACGCCGTTAATGGCCGGTTAGCTATTAACAATACTCTCAAGCACTCTGTCGTTGGCCGGTATGTTAAAGAGCATGATGGAAGTGCTTATTGGTGATCTCCCAATGGATCCCAAAGCATCTACAGGCAAATGCGCCTTTTGTGGCCCGAGCGGGAAGATGGGGTGGGGGCAGGGAAATCTGCTTCTTTTTACACAAAGAAAATTTCAAACCAATTCAGGGGCATTGAAACGAGAAGCACTTTCTTTGTCACCTCACTCCTGAGGAACAATAGGTATGCTAATATTAACTGCCCTCAAACCTGAGAATGTGAGTCAGGGGCTTTTTTTTTTTGTTAATATTCACTCTTTTTTATTCTTCCCCCTTCTTTTTTTTAGTTTAGCACAAGCTAGTTCACAGTCTGAGCTTAAGAGCTGCATTGAGAAACATCTGGAGGTGGGAATTATGCTAAAGCCACATGTATGGCTTATTTCTACGCTTTTTAGCTTCAGAAGCTCAGAGCGAGTCACTTTGATTTGAGATTTGCATAGAGCTTATTCTATACTGTATTGTGAAATCAAACACTGACGGAGCACTACAAGTGTATATATTTACATCTTGACTACTATTCAATTTTCACATGCATGATCATGTTTCATATGTATTTAACACTGGACCGGCCTGCACGCAATGGGATAAAGTTGACTACTCTGAGATATCGCATTGCATGTCCAATGCTAATCAATTGCGTTTACAGACTGTGAAAGGCTGAGGAGCAGCCTCTGTACGTGCTGGCTTCATTTCTCCTTACACACACACACACAGAGCAAGCGGTCGAAAGCCTCAGCCACAGAGTCTGTTTAAAAACCACCACTTCGCATGTCTTTCCAGATCCGCTTCAAAAGTGGGTATGATTGATGTCCTCTCTGTTGCCCAGATGGAGTGACAGACGGAAGATCATTGTCATGACACAACTTTTACGAGGACATCTTTTTCCTGTTAAACTCGTTTTATGACAGCTCACACATTTTATTGCATCCCAAGAAATAAGAAAACATTAAAAAGATGATGGCTCCTCTCTCTATATATGAAAGACTGTAAGTCTATCCAGACTAAATAAGCTTTGGTACAGTTTGAAGGACCAAAAATGTAATTTAATTATTTTGAATAATTTGTTATTAAATATATAATTGACTGTGATAATTATAGTACTAGTAGCAGTAGTAATAATAATAATAATAATTGTGACCCTGGATCTGAAATTGGGATTTATCAACGGAAAAATTAATAAATAACATTTCCATTGATGTATGGTTTGTTGATAAGATGATATTTGGACAAGGTACAACTATTTAAAAAAAAAAACTGGAATCTGTGCAAAAAAATAAAAAAATCTAAATGTTGAGAAAATTATCTTTAAAGTTGTCCAAATGAAGTTCTTAGCAATGCATATTACTAATCAAAAAGTAAGTTTTGATATATTTACAGTAGGAAATTTACAAAATATCTTCATGGAACATGATCTTTACTTAATATCCTGATTATTTTTGGCTTTAAATAAAAATGGATCATTTTGACCCATACAATGTATTTTTGGCTATTGCTACAAATGTACCTATGCTACTTAAGACTGATTTTATGGTCCAGGATTACAATTTATTATTAATTTTAAAATTTATTTTGTAATGTTTTTTTATTAAAACAATTTCAATGTTTTTATTACTATTAAAAATATTATTTATAATTTATTTTTATTATTATTATTATTCTACTGATTATCACTGCTAAAATACTGTATAGAAATACTGGAAAAATCTAAAAACTTTTAAAGGTGCTACATGCAGGAAGGGGAAATCGTAAGTTAAACCATAAGTTGTTTTATTTAAATGCAATGAATGAAGAGAAAATGAGGTGTCCTGTCTCTCAGATCTTTCTCTTAGAAGGTACAAAAGCAGTAATCTCATATTTTCTCCTTTAGAGTTTCAGAAGAAACTTCACCGATATCTCAGTGTGCACTTAGATTGGTCAATTTCTGCAATCAAAACTCATCAAGCTCCTCCGAGAGCAAATTATCTGAACTATAGTATCCACGTTAACATGTTCCTCCAAAGGAACGTTAGTTGAAACATCTGTCACAAAGTTGAAAATTGCACTTCATTAAGTCTCCTGAGCAATGAAAGAGCAGCCTCTGAGCAATAAAACATCCCTCCGGCTGCGTCACATTATATGCCTTACATATGATTTCCCAAGCGTGCCAGACAAAGTATAACCTGCTTCCTTTCGACTAGCGCCTTGATGAATCAGGCTTTTCTCTAAGTTTGCCTCAGTCTTAGTTCATTTAAGGTTCTTAGGTGATCTCAGGCCAGCGTAGAATCAATATACTGTAGGTCATTCCTGCTTGTTTTTCCACATGTCCACCTTTGACAGCATGAAGAGGCCAATTTAACGCGTGCAATATTTGCTGTTTTGCATTAGGAGTTAACCGTCTGCTTAGCCGCGATTACCCGGCTGCTCTTTAATGAGAGGAAGAGGGGCTTAGCTTGGCATGACCCAGACCTGTCTGACTGTAGCGCGTGGCCATGAGCTTGCTAATAAGCCACCGGTCCCTGCCCCTGCCGTCTGGGCGGAAAAGAAATAAGAACGGGAACAAAGACAGGGAGGGAGGGATGGCATAGACAGAAATGAGAGAAGAGAGGTCACAGATGACAGACTCTGACATCATCTGTTTATTTGGGGTTATTTTCCTGGATGCATGTATTGCATTAATTTCCATTCATGCACTTGTTTTTAAGCCAACAACTGTATAAACCCCACCTCTTCTCTCTCTCTCTCTTTGTCTGCACCGAAGAACGCATGGTGGTGTTGCGTAATTGAATATGCTTTTTTGCAGCTCTACATCACTGCAGCAAAACCGCTTCTTCTGTTATGGCTGCATCAGAACCAGCGACGCATTCAAATACGCATCGGCATGTAACGTTACGTAGGTGAAAAGGTAAAGTAGGCCAGTGCTGCAGTGGTGCAGTGTGTGTGTTTGCACTGGCCCATCCCTTCGCAGACTGCTACCCGCACTGACACACTGAACTCGAGTGCCACTGATTCGCCTCCTCCCATTGGCTGCCTGCCAGACGCCTGGAGAAGCATGCAGCAGAGCAGAGCGCAGCGGCAGGACAACTGGGGCTGCTCCCCTACAATGCACCACTCCTACCCAGGCCCTCCTAATCCATTCTGCCTCTGCGCTCGGCCCCTCCCACCTGCAGCGCCGCCGCAGAACCCTTCGGATGCTGTACAACCCTCTGCGTCTCACTGTTCTCAGTCAGGACGAGGGGAAGCCCGCGCCTAGCGCGTTAAATAATAAACGTTAAGTGCGAAAAGCGCCAGCTCATCAATATTTAGCAGTCTGGATGCATGACAGTTTATGTAAAAAATGACATGGTTCTGAAAACGAAACACGACAAGGTCGTAAGCATGTCTGGAACATTTAAAGGATTTAAATAACAAAATTAAAGCGAGTCGTAAGTCATAAGTCGCAAGGGTATATTTGTAGCAATAGCCAACAAGACATTGTGCGGATCAAAATTATTGATTCCATGAAGATAATTTGTAAATATCCTACCGTAAATTTATCAAATTTGACTTTTTATGTTAATGTTAATAATTTTTACCAAAATAAGAGTGATCAGACAAAATGCATGTTATTTTTTATTTAGTATCAGTAAATGTTTGAACCTTCTGTAATAGTTGCATATGAGTCCCTCAGTCATCCTCAGTGTGAAAAGATGGATCTCAAAATCATACAGTCATTGGTTCAAATACACAAAAATGCTGAAAAACCGAAGAATTTGTTGTAAGTCGCACTGGTATATTAGTAGCAATAGCCAACGATACATTGTACGGATCAAAGTTATCCATTTAGAATATTATCATGTTCCATGACGATATTTTGTAAATTTCCTACCGTAAATATATCAAAATTTACTTTCTGATTAGTAACATGCATTGCTAAGAACTTAATTTGGACAACTTTAAATGTGATTTTCTCTGTATTTTGATTTTTTTTTTTTTTTTCACCCGCAGATTTTCAAACTGATTTTCAACCAAATATCGACCAATCCTAACAAACCATGCATCAATGGAGGCTTATTTATCAGCTTTCAGATGATTTATAAAACTCAATTTCAAAAAATTGACCCTTATGACTGGTTTTGTGGTCTAGCGTCGCATATTTTTATTTAAAAGACGCACACATTCTGTTGTATCATTTGTGTGCCTGATATTCTGAAAACGGTGTTTATGTTTCTTGTCTTGTCTCATTCAGTTATGAATTACATGAATCACATGTCATGACTCACAGTCTGCATTTTCAATCAAAACAGTGACAAAAAGTTGAGTTGCTTGCATCACTGGATATTATAGAGTGCTGAAGGGATGATGTATTTTTGTAGGCCGGATCCCAGAAACGAGTTGCATTTTAGCACTTCCAGCTCCATCGTCCTGAATTCAATAGGTTTTTTGAATGGGTTTTTGGTTAAATGGCTGAAATAAGGTCTGTGGTGAACACAAGCCTAAGATGTTTTTACGTTTTATCCAACAGCATAAAATACATCTGTACGATTTGTTAAAGATGTTACTTGTCTTGAAATAGATGGGTGAATTTATTGATATAACCCTTTTCAAAAGTTTACATAACCTTGATTCTTAATACTGTGCTGTTACCTGAATGATCAGGTTTTTCTTTTTAGTGATACTTGTTCATGAGTCCTTTGTTTGTCCTAAACAGTTAAACTGCCTGCTGTTCTTCAGAAAAATCCTTCAGGTATCACAATTTCTTTGGTTTTTCAGCATTTTTGTATATTTGAACCCTTTCCAACAATCATTGTATGATTTTGAGGACAACTGAGGGACTCATATGCAACTATTACAGAAGGTTCAAACGCTCACTGATTCTTCAGAAGGAAACACAATGCGTTAAAAACAGGGGGTCAAAACTTTTGAACAGAATGAATATGTGTACATTTGTCTCATTTTGCCTAAATATCATTTTTTTTTTTTTTTTTTTTTTTTTAGTACTGGCATTTAAATCTACAGAAGATACTTACATGTTTTACCAGAATACAAACTAAGTTAAATTTACCCTGATCTTTAAATTCCAAAAGTTTTCACCCCCGGCTCTTAATGCATTATGTTTCCTTCTAATGCATCAGTGAGCGGTTGAACCTTCTCTAATAGTTGCATATGAGTCTCTTAGTTGTCCTCAGTGTGAAAAGATGGATGTCAAAATCATACAGTCATTGTTGGAAAGGGTTCAAATATACAAAAATGCTGAAAAAACAAAGAATTTGTGGGACCTGAAGGATTTTTCTGAAGAACAGTGGCCAGTTTAACTGGGGACTCATGAACAACTATCACTAAACAAAAAAAACCACAGCTGTGGATCATTCAGCGAAGAACGCAATATCAAGTGTATGCAAACTTTGGAAACAGGGTCATTTTTATAAATTCAACTATTATTTTCTCTTATGGACTATGTGTAAATGTATTTTATGTGAAATATCTTATTCAGGTCAGTATTAAATAAAAATAGCATGCGTTTTGTATGACCCTCCTTATTTTAGTAAAATAATTAACATTTTTTGCAAGGTGTATGTAAACTTTTGACTTCAACTGTATATAGCCTACAATTATCTTTTCAATACTGGCGATTGTATTTAGTCTTGAAAATTCAGAGTTGCATTGCTGAAGATTATCCTGCTGAACAAAATGTGAAAGAATCATAAAGTTTTGTTGGTCATAGACCTTATTTTCTGTAATAATCTAAAAGCCACTGGAAAAATCCTGATCAAAAATATTTTGAAAAATCTAAGTATTGAAAGAATCGCTTATAAAGTTGTCCAAATGAAGTATATTACTAATCCAAAATTAAGTTTTGATATATTTACAGTAGTAAATTTACAAAATATCTTGACGGAACATGATCTTTACTTAATATCCTAATGATTTTTGGCATGAATGAAAAATCGATAATTATGACACATACAATGTATTTTGTGTAATTTGTGAAATTGTCAAAATATATCTTACCTTACAATGTCGATACTGAAACATCAGGCTGGAATTCACACTCAGAACCTGTAAACAGCAAACTCGGCCTTCTTTGATTTGATTAGTCAATCATTTTGACAGCTGAGGCATAACTTTTAACTTTTTAGTCATCCTAGCAACAAACAAAGCATCTTCAAAAAAGATCAGATATTGGTGAGACAATGTCGCTATATCTGATTATTGGTGGTTACAGCCCTGAAAGGCGGAAATGAGCAATGGGTCGGTCCAGCGTCCATGCCCAGCGGCGCGCTGGTTAATTGCCATACTAATGAGCAAAGGGAAGCTGTGCTGCTTTTGCAGGGAGGTCAGCGAGTAAAGATGCTCAGCGTGCCAACTTCCAGCACCCCGGACGAGCTCAGCGACAAAAGACATCCACTCAACCCTAAACAACAGAAGAAACAAGAGCTTTCAGACAGGTCTGTCTCACAGAAACAAAGAAAACAGACCTGCTACTACAGCCCTGAGGGATCACTTTAAATGAAGCAGGAAGAAGGAAGGGATGCAACAATCATCATCACTCACCGTGAGGCTGTAGGAGACAAACGAGACTCATTCACAGACAAACGCACCGCATTAGACTTGTCTTCATTCTAGCACGTTCTGTTTTTACCTTGCTAAATGTGGTAGAAATGTAATGCACACCCGTTTGCATTGCACAATAAACTCATCCCGATACATTTTCAGCCTAAAAAACTTGATATCCTGCCACATAATGTGAGTCAGTAGGGCAAAGTTCAGGGCTCATCCTGCTGGCTTTGTCTGAGAGTGTCAGCTTTCCCTTAACGCATAATAAACAAATCAAGTGGGAGCAGCCTAAACTACTTTTTAAAGCAAGACTACTTATTTGTAACCACAGACTCAAAGCGGGTTTTCCTTTTGTTGAGGAGGCTGATTAGCTGAGAGGCATGCTCTTCTCATTTTTTTCCCCTAATCAAGCAAGTGCATAAATAAATACCATGTTGTATATGGTCTTTTTTCATTCGGCATGGAATTGGGTCAACCGCACACATTAACCAGTTTCATTTTTTCCTTGGTCTCTGCATATTTCCTCCCTCTCTCTCTCTCTCTCTCTCTCTCTCTCTCTCTCTCTCTCTCTCTCTCTCTCTCTCTCTCTCTCTCTCTCTCTCTTTCAGTCCAGATGCACTGCAGTTTAGCAGCAGCTGGATTTAGTTGAAAAGTTAAAGAAATACTGTGCTTACACAAGGTAGACGTGAAGTTTTGTTTTTAAAGGACTGTTTTAGGGAGTGTCTTGAGGAACTGAAATTTGAGGTTACACCCCTTAAAACACCACAAAATTGGATTTGTGTGACTTTTAGTACTTAAGTTTTAGCTCTGTGGCCAATTCTATATGCTAATGCACTCCTAAAAGTTGACATTTGTTTTAGCGCATACTGCATGCAGTTTTTCCTTCGGAAATGGGCCAGAAATACTGACTCGTCCTTGCTTTCTAGGAAAATAAAAAAATGATGATTAAACATTTGGCCCTGGAAAAAAAGTAACAACAGTAACAACAAATAAAGAAGTGTAGACAGATGTACTCCTAAAAGTTGACATTTGTTTTAGCACATTATGAATGCAGTTTTTCTTTTGGGAAATGGATCAAACATTCTGACTTATCCCTTTGACTTAACTTTATGTTCATCAAATGCTTTTTAGAAAACGAAACAATGTGGGAAAAATACAAAGAGTAAAAGTGTGGTTAAAGGTCCTTGACTGTCAACAACAAACATACAGCACAAGCAGTGTAGTCCGATTCAGAAACAAATGACTCTAATGAGTCAGTTCTTTTTAATGAATCAGTCAAAAGAACAGATCAGTGGTTTTCAAACTATTTGACTCCATGGGCCTCCATTTTCCAAAAAAAAAGGAAAAAAGATCGAAAAAAAAGAAAGAAAAAAAATCAACGGCTCTCCATATTTTATTTTAAATTTATTTGTATGTATTTATTTATTTAATTTTCAAAGACAAACTAAGGGTCTCCATGATTTATTTTATTTTATTTTATTTTATTTTATTATTTCCAAGGCTCTCCATGAGTCATTTATCATTTAATTTAAATTTAAAACAAATTTATTTGTATGTATTTATTTATTTAATTTTCAAAGACAAACTAAAGGCTCTCCATGATTTATTTTATTTTATTTTATTTTATTTTATTATTTCCAAGGCTCTCCATGAGTCATTTATCATTTAATTTAAATTTAAAACAAATTTATTTGTATGTATTGTATTAATTTTCAAAGACAAATTAAAGGCTCTCCATGATTTATTTATTTATTTATTTATTTTTTCAAAAAACATTTAAAGGCTCTCCGTGATTTATTTATTTATTATTATTATTATTATTATTATTATTATTATTATTATTATTATTATTATTATTTTAATTGTTTATATTCATCTCATTTTCAAAGAGAATATTCAAAGGGTCTCCATGATTTATTAATTTTTATTTTATTTTGTTTTTGTATGTATTTATTTAATAAAAAACATTCAAAGGGTCTCCATGATTTATCATTGTTTTTATTTTATTTTATTGGTATGCACAGTATTTATTTATTGATACTTCTGCTATTCTGACATAAGTTGCTTTCCATTTTTTAAACACAGAAACAGTGGCAATATATTAAAAAGGTAAATAAATGTAAAATAAATAAATAAATAAAAATGATATTTAAAAAAAAAAAAAAGCATTCACACTTTTAAGGACCAATTAACTTTTTTAAAGTTTTTTTTTTATTATTATTTGTTACTTTCAAATAACAAAATAAGGTGACAAGTTTATTATTACTAATATAATATAAATTTACATCTTGATTTGTAGCAGTTTTAGTTTATTGTAAAGCTTTGAACCGCAAATCATAACTTCTGTCACGTAAAAACTCAACTTGAAGCGCATTTGAGGCTTGTGAGACTTGCTACTTGAACTAAAACAAAAATTGTTTTATTTAGCAGTCATCATCTTTTAAAAAAAGCATTAAAGCAATCGTTAATGAGTCAGAACTGGAATCAGAATTCTGTACGATTCCCGTCTCTAGTCTTGAGGAGGTAGAGACGAACAGAAATCAGATTTGAAGTTCCATTGACTCCAGGCTGCATTGATTGCTGTTTGGAAGGCGGCCAGGCCTGAGGCAGCGGCAATAACAGCAGTAAAGCGCGACTGACTCCCTCTCCCTCCCTCCATCTCTCAGTCTCTCTCTCTTTCTCTCTCTCTCTCTCTCTCAGTGCAGGAGCCGCTGCATCGAGGAAGAGCTCTCTCTGAATGCAAGCCCTGTTCTCAACTTGTGGGTCATTCCTCCAGAGCTCTGCTATCTGATCACAAACAGAGTAACTGGCTCCCATACAACCTAAATCAAATCCAAAGAAACCTCTGGCTGATGTGGAAGAAACATCTTTTCTTATGTCAATTCGACAAAATCCGTTACCCCCACACGCACACGCACGTATATCCCCGCCTCTGATCTCAACGCAATCTCTCTGACACAAAAACGAAACAGATTCCCGAGGCTCCAGAAATGACATGCTAACAGGCCCTGTGAAGGCTTGCCTAGCTGCTTTTTGGCTGTTTGATGTGCAGTGACTGTGAAAGCCGCAGTGCTCACAGACGCCAGAAGGGGGAGCTCCTCTTGACTGCCAAACAAAGACGTGCGCAGTTCTGCAGAGCTGTGTGGATTCGCTCATCCATCAGGCCAAACTGTGTTCAGCATCACTGAAGAACCAGGAAAAACTTCTCACAGATGAGCCGCTACATCCACAGTCCCGCACCGTCACTCATCACGCTTATGTTCACTGTGTGAAAGCAGAGGAAGAAACGCAGGGTTACAAAACAGTTCCCTTCATCACTATGAGATATCTCTTTTCTGAAGGGTCACAGACAGTTTATTTGGAGCAACAGTGAAAGAGAGAGAGAGAGAGAGAGAGAGACTTATTTATACATTTTTTTTTTACAAAACATCAAATCGACAATAAAAGAGAGATTAGGTTATTTTATTTTATTTTATTTTATTTTATTTTATTTTATTTTAAAGCAAGACAAAATACTCATTATAAGATTTGTATCTATTTGTTTTATTTTTAAAGCAAGTCAATCCTCATTAGGACATTTTTTTATCTATTTATTTTATTTTATTTTATTTTAAAGCTAGACAAAGTCCTCAGGAGATTTTCTATCTAATTTATTTTATTTTATTTCATTTCTTTTTTCTCTATTTATTTTATTTTATCTTTAAAGAAAGACAATCCTCATTAGGAGATTTTTTAATCTATTTATTTTAATTTTTTAATTTTATTTTATTTTTAAAGTGAGACAAAGTCCTTATTGGAAGGTTTTTTTTATCTATTTAATTTATTTTAAAAGCAAGTCAAAATCATCATTAGAATATTTTTTATCTATCTTTTTATTTTATTTTATTTTTAAAGCAAGACAATCCTCATTAGGAGATTTTTTATCTATTTATTTTATGTTATTTTATTTTAAAGCTAGACAAAATCCTTATTAGAAGATTTTTATCTATTTGTTTTATTTTTAAAGCAAGTCAATCCGTATTAGAAGATTTTTTTATCTTTTTATTTTACTTTATTTTATTTTTAAAACAAGTCAATCCTCATTAGGAGATTTTTTTTATCTATTTATTTTATTTTATTTTATTTTAAATCTAGACAAAGTCCTCATTAGGAGATTTTCTATCTAATTTATTTTATTTAATTTCTTTTTTCTCTATTTATTTTATTTTATCTTAAAGAAAGACAATCCTCATTAGGATATTTTTTATCTATTTATTTTATGTTATTTTATTTTAAAGCTAGACAAAGTCCTCATTGGAAGATTTTTTATCTATGTATTCTACTTTTTTGTCTATTTATTTTATTTTATTTTATTTTTTATTCTATTTTATTTTATTTTAAAGTGAGACATTTGGAATCTTTTATTGTATTTTATTTGTTATTTTTAAAGCAAGACAAAATCCTTATTAGAAGATTTTTATCTATTTATTTTATTTTTAAAGCAAGTCAATCCTCATTAGAACATTTTTTATCTATCTTTTTATTTTATTTTATTTTTAAAGCAAGACAATCCTCATTAGGAGATTTTTTTATCTATTTATTTTATGTTATTTTATTTTAAAGCTAGACAAAGTCCTCATTGGAAGATTTTTTATCTATGTATTCTACTTTTTTATCTATTTATTTTATTTTATTTTATTTTATTTTTTATTCTATTTTATTTTATTTTAAAGTGAGACATTTGGAATCTTTTATTGTATTTTATTTGTTATTTTTAAAGCAAGACAAAATCCTCATTAGAAGATTTTTATTTATTTTTTTAAAGTGACATTTTTTTTATATATGTGACACTCAAGACTGGAGTAATGGTGCTGAAAATTAAGCTTTGCATTACAGGAATAAATTACATTTAAAAACATCTTTAAATAGAAATCATTTATTTTAAATTGCAATAATATTTCACTATATGTTTTTTACTTTATTTTGTAGTACTGTATTTTTTTAACGTATCTAATACATGCAGCCTTGGTGTGTATAATCGACTTATTTCAAAAACAACTTGAATTGTGCTGAATGGTTATTTTTTATTTTAAAAAAAGGAAAACAATCACATGATTATTTTAATTTAAATGTTTGTGTATTTAATTGGATTTTCCAGAAACAGGTATTACTACAAGGTCATTTAAAACATGAACCATTGATTTGTTGAACTCCTGGCAAAATATACCATATAGTGATATATGCAGATATCAAGGTATAAAATTACTCACATTTTGTTCATACCGCCCACCCTGTCAGTATATCAGTTGAATTCTTCAAACGACTAATAACTAAACGGTACATTTGCCAGACTGAATGACCCACGACTCCACGGGAAGAGGGTGGGTGGTCAGAGTGAAGTATTTCTCTTTAGAGGTTCAGTCAGGTTCAGTTCTCTCATTTTTTTTAATCGTATTTAACAGATTTATATTTAGAGAATGCTAGTAAATTATTTTAATATTTAGTTTTTTATTATTATCGATGTTAAAGCAGTTGTGCTGCTTCATATTTTTGTGGAAAATGCCATTTTTTGATTAATAGAAAATTTAAAAGAACAACATTTACAGCTGAGGTCAAATGTTTACATACACCTTGATCTGCAAAATGTTAATTATTTTACCAAAATAATAAGGATCATACAAAGATCTAGGTATCTCTCAGATGTTATTGAAAATAACCGTCAAAACCCAAGAGTACTTTTTGCAACAATTGATTCATTTCTGAATCCTAGGTTGGAGGTGCCTGGCGAATTGGCAATGGACGTATGTGAAAGTCTGTTAAACTTTTTTGTAGATCGTATATCAGACATCCAAAACAATATACAACAGTGGTCATACAGTCCTGTGGATATATCCATAACGCATGCTGTCTTGTCTGATTTTGAGCCCATTTCTTTATCTATGCTTTTAGACATGGTACCCAAACTCAAGACGACTTGTTCTCCACAAGATATTGTTCCGACAAAGTTATTTAAGCAAGTTTTTGAGGTGATCGGGCCATTTGTATTATCGATAATTAATAAGAGCTTACTTTCGGGAATTGTTCCAAAGTATTGTAAACATGCCATAGTGCAGCCTTTATTGAAAAAATCAAATTTGGATAAGAATGTGTTGTGTAACTACAGACCAGTTTCGAAACTCCCGTTTTTAGCAAAGATTTTAGAGAAAACGGTTTATAATCAGCTGGAGTCCTTTCTTAAGGAGAATGCCATCGGCGAAGTTTTTCAGTCTGGGTTTAAAAAACAACATAGTACGGAATCTGCACTATTGAGAGTTTTTAATGACATTTTTATGGCAACTGACGCCGGGGACATGACTATACTTTTGCTTTTAGATCTTACAGCAGCATTTGACACAATTAATCATCAGATACTGATCGCACGATTAGAAACTTGTGTAGGTATTAAAGGCAATGCTTTAAATTGGATTAAGTCCTATCTCCAAGATAGAAGTTTCTCAGTTCAGATGGGGGATTGTATTTCGACCTCAGCACCTTTAACCTGTGGCATCGCACAAGGATCCGTGTTAGCTCCAGTCTTTTTTTCTTTGTATATGCTCCCGCTTGGCCAGATCTTGAGTAAATTTGGGGTGTCGTTTCATTGTTATGCAGACGACACTCAGTTATATTTACCTTTGAAGCCTACTGCCTCTATAGCGGTAGAAAGACTGGTGGAATGCTTTGGTGAGATCAAGAGGTGGATGTCTGCTAATATGTTATGTCTAAATGAATTAAAGACTGAAGTGGTATTATTTGGGCCGTCAGAGAATGTCGATACATCTAAAATTGAGTTGGGTATGCTATCCCCTTTTCTGTCACACCAAGTAAAAAACTTAGGGATAGTGTGTGATAGTGCACTGAAATTCGATAGACAAATAAATGAAGTTGTCAAAAGTAGTTTCTTCCAATTGAGACTAATTGCTAAAATTAAGCCCTTTTTATCCAGGAAAGACTTGGAAAAAGTTATCCACACTTTTATTTTCTCAAGACTAGACTACTGCAACTCCTTATACTATGGTGTGCATCGCAAAAGTCTGGATAGATTACAACTGGTCCAAAATGCGGCTGCGAGACTCCTTACAGGCACTCGGAAATATGAGCACATCACGCCTGTTTTAAGAGAGTTACACTGGCTTCCAGTTTCTTATAGGATTGATTTTAAGATACTATTATTTGTTTTTAAAGCCTTACATGGCACAGCTCCATCATATATAGCTGATCTGATTCAGGTGAAAAAAGCCGCGAGAAGTCTACGGTCGGAGTCATTGAGTTTATTAGTAGTTCCGCGGACCTATAGGAAATTGAGAGGAGACCGCTCATTTGCGGCTGCTGCTCCAAGGCTGTGGAATGGGTTACCCCAATATATTCGGCAATGCACCACTCTTAGAGAGTTTAAGCGACATTTAAAATCATATTTTTTTACAGTGGCTTTTGAGCATACATGAATGTAGTGTCAGTGATGAAATTGGTTGAAGTGATTTTATTGTTTTAGATGGTTTCTTGTACAGCACTGTGGTCAACTTTTGTTGTATTAGTATGTGCTCTATAAATAAAGTGAACATTGAACATTGAACATACAAAAGTTTCAGCATTTTTGTGTATTTAATCCCTCTCCAACAATGACTGCATGATTTTGAGATCCATCTTTTCACTCTGAGGACAACTGAGGGACTCATATGCAACTATTACAGAAGGTTCAAACACTCACTGATGCTCCAAAAGGAAAAATAATGCATTAAGATCCGGGGGTAAACACTTTTTTAATTTGAAGATCAGGGTAAATTTAACTTATTTTGTTTTCTGGGAAACATTTAAGTATCTTCTGCAGCTTTTGAAGGGCAGTACTAACTGAAAAAATATGATATTTAGGCAAAATAAGAAAAATGCACACATCTTCATTCTGTTCAAAAGTTTTCACCCCCGGCTCTTAATGCATTGTTTTTCCTTCTTGCGCATCAGTGACCATTTGAACCTTCTGTAATAGTTGCATATGAGTCCCTCAGTTGTCCTCAGTGTGAAAAGATGGGTCTGAAAATTTTACAGTCATTGTTGGAAAGGGTTCAAATACACAAAAATGCTGAAAAACCAAATAATTTGTGAGACCTTAAGGATTTTTCAGAAGAACAGCAGGCAGTTTAACTGTTTAGGACAAACAAGGAACTCATGAACAACTATCACTTAAAACACACACACACACACACACACACACACACACACACACACACACACACACAGCTGTGTATCATTCAGGTAACAACACAGTATTAAGAATCAAGGGGATGTAAACTTTTGAACAGGGTAATTTTTATAAATTCAACTATTATTTTCTCTTTTTTTATGTGAAGTATTTTATTTAGGTCAGTACTAAATAAAAAATAACATGCATTTTGTATGATCTCTTTTATTTTGGTAAAATAAGTAACATTTTGCAGATTCTGCAAGGTGTATGTAAACTTTTGACCTTAACTGTATTTGAAATTGTAACATTATACATGTCTTTAATGTCATTTTTTATCAATTTAATGCATCTATGTTGCATTTTCTATGATAACTATTGTCTGCATTGCACCGTTGTTGAGAATCATTATGAATTGGCACATTTTGCAACAAAACAATGAGTAAAATCAAGATAGTAAAAGGCAGTGTTTGCACTTTTATCACATGCTTGTGTAGAGGACATTTCAGGTCTTGGTCTCTCTTATGGTGAAAATTAGACTTCAAATAATCCCAGAGAGAAGCCGTCATGTTGTTCTCCTGATGAGAAACATTCACATTCTCTTAGGATAGTGTGTAATACAGTGTGTGTGGCCGTTTTTAAATCAATATGCCAGTTTCCAGGCCCAGACTTTGAAGTGGTACTCATGATGAATCAGGCATGGGAACAAATGATGTTGTGAATCAGACAGGAAACAAATGTTTGAGGGTCACAATTCTGCGCTAACCTCCTCTGCCATTATGAAGTATCATCATTACTGTTCGTAGCAATGAAAAAACAAGCAGCATGGAGGTAATAGTTAGAAAAGGCCATCTTAACGCTTCACTGGCTAAATGGCTGTGTAAAATTGACTGGGATATTCAAAGTAATAGCAAACGGACAGAAGTTGTTCTGTTTGACATTTTGGTCCAAACAGAGTTGCTGACCTGGACAGAGTAGGACAGTTATTTTGTATCATAACTCATCTTGTATTCTTTATTTATTTTAGGGTTTTATACTAGCCCACAGTAAAGGCCACATTTTTGACATTAAATTAAATAGACTTTGCTGTTTATCAGACGAAAATTTAATTTAATTTATTGTAAGTTTGTTATTTACTGCAAATGCAATTATTTTTCATCTGCCTTAATCCCACAATGCAATGCATCTAACCTTCAAATAAACCAAAAGTGGTAACAATCATACATTTTAAAGGAACAGTTTACCCAAAACTGAAAATATGCTGAAAATGTATTAATTCCCATGGCATCAAAGATGTAGATAAATTAGTTTCTTTAACAGAACACATTTAGAGAACTTTACCATTGTGTTGCATATTAGTGAATGGGTGTCGTCAGAATGTCGACGTTGAGTCCAAACAGCAGATAAAAACAGCACTATATAAGTTTGTAAAAAAAAAACAAGTCCATCATTAAGGTGTTTTAACACCTATTAGTCCTCTATCCATAATATTTTCTCCAGTGAAAAAGTGTTCTTTTCTGAATCAGGTGAGAAATGTGCAAATTCAACCACCATTTAGAAGTGAAACAGTTCAAAACAGTTTACAAACAAATATGTAGGAGGATTTTGATGTGAGAGGACAACAGGGAATGAATTTGTGGATTAGTGTGATGTTTTATCAGCTGTTTGGACTTGGACCATTCTGATGGCACCCATTCACTGTAGAGCATCCATTGGTGAGCAAGTGATGTAATGGGAAATTTCTACATATCTGTTCAGATGAAGAAACAAACTCTATATCTACATTTTGGATGGCCTGAGGGTGAGTAAATTTAGAGAACTTTAGCATTACATTACATAGTCGTGAATGGGTGCCATCAGAATGAGAGTCCTAACAGCTGATAAAACATCACAATAATCCACTAATAATCCACATCACTCCAGTTGTATATTTTCTTAAGTGAAAAAGGAATGAACTTGTGGATTATTGTGATGTTTTTATCAGTGGTTTGGACTCTCATTCTGACGGCACCCATTCATTGCAGAGGATCCATTGATGAGAAAGGAATTCAAAATTTCTACAAATCTGTTCAGATGAAGAAACAAACTTATCTACATCTTGGATGGCCTTAGGGTAAGTAAATTTTGAGAAATTTAGCATTACATTACATAGTAGGTAATGGGTGCCATCAGAATGAGAGTCCAAACATTTGATAAAAACATCACAATAATCCACAAGGAATTCACATCACACCAGTCCAATCAATTAACATTTTGTGAAGCCAAAACTGTGTTTGTAAAAAACACAAATCCATCACTGAGGTGTTTTAATGTCTACTAGTCCTCTATCCATAATATTTTCTCCAGTTAAAGTTTTCTCGTCTGAATCAGGAGTGAAATAGGCACAGATCAAGAAATGTTTAGAAGTGAAAACCATCCAAAGCAGTTCATAAACAAATATGTGTGTGGATTGTGATAAGAGCGGACAACAGGGAATAGACTTGTGGATTATTGTCATGTTTTTTATCAGCTGTTTAGACTCTCATTCTGACGGCACCCATTCACTGCAGAGGATTCATTGGTGAGCAAGTGATGTAATGCTGAATTTCTACAAATCTGTTCAGATGAAGAAACAAACTCTACATCTTGGATGGTCTTAGGGTGAGTAAATTTAGAGAAATCTAGCATTACATTACATAGTAGTGAATGGGTGCCGTCAGAATGAGAGTCCAAACAGTTGATAAAAACATCACAATAATCCACAAGTTATCAACACCACTCCAGACAATCAATTTAACATCTTGTGAAGCTAAAACCTGTTTTAGTAATCATTAAAGCGTTTTAACACCTACTAGCCCTCTATCCATAATATTTTCTCCAGTGAAAGTTTTCTCGTCTGAATCAGGAGTGAAATAGGTACAGATCAGGAACCGTTTAGAAGTGAAAACCGTCCAAAGCAGTTCATAAACAAATATGTGTGTGGATTGTGATGTGAGCGGACAACAGGGAATAGACTTGTGGATTATCGTCATGTTTTTTATCAGCTGTTTAGACTCTCATTCTGACGGCACCCATTCACTGCAGAGGATTCATTGGTGAGCAAGTGATGTAATGCTGAATTTCTACAAATCTGTTCAGATGAAGAAACAAACTCTACATCTTGGATGGTCTTAGGGTGAGTAAATTTAGAGAAATCTAGCATTACATTACATAGTAGTGAATGGGTGCCGTCAGAATGAGAGTCCAAACAGTTGATAAAAACATCACAATAATCCACAAGTTATCAACACCACTCCAGACCATCAATTTAACATCTTGTGAAGCTAAAACCTGTTTTAGTAATCATTAAAGCGTTTTAACACCTACTAGCCCTCTATCCATAATATTTTCTCCAGTGAAAGTTTTCTCGTCTGAATCAGGAGTGAAATAGGCACAGATCAGGAACCGTTTAGAAGTGAAAACCGTCCAAAGCAGTTCATAAACAAATATGTGTGTGGATTGTGATGTGAGCGGACAACAGGGAATAGACTTGTGGATTATCGTCATGTTTTTTATCATCTGTTTAGACTCTCATTCTGACGGCACCCATTCACTGCAGATGATTCATTGGTGAGCAAGTGATGTAATGCTGAATTTCTACAAATCTGTTCAGATGAAGAAACAAACTCTACATCTTGGATGGTCTTAGGGTGAGTAAATTTAGAGAAATCTAGCATTACATTACATAGTAGTGAATGGGTGCCGTCAGAATGAGAGTCCAAACAGTTGATAAAAACATCACAATAATCCACAAGTTATCAACACCACTCCAGACCATCAATTAATGTTTTGCGAAGCTAAAAACTGTTTATAAAAAACAAATTTGTCATTAAGGCGTTTAATGCCTACTAGTCCTCTCCATAATATTTTCTCCAGTGAAAAATTCATCTTGTCTTAATTTAGGAGAGAATGTGCAAAGATCAAACACCATTTAGAAGTGAAAACAGTCTAAAACACTTCTAAACAAATGTGTGGGTGGATTTTAATGTGAGAGGACAACAGGGAATAGACTTGTGGATTATTGTGATGTTTTTATCAGCTGTTTGGACTGTTATTCTGACGGCACCCATTCACTACAGATCATCCATTGATGAGCAAGTGATGTAATGCTGAATTTCTCCAAATCTGTTCATATGAAGAAACAAACTCATCTACATTTTGGATGGCCTGAGAATTAGTACATTTTCAGGCAATTTTTATTTTGGGATAAACTATTCCTTTAACATTTGATCATTCTGCCAAAAATGAATGCAAAAAATCAATTAAAATTTGCTGCATTAAACATGTAGCATACTGAGGTCATGATGTGACAACAATGTAGTCTGGCTGAATGTTGCATAATCATAAAATTATAAAGTTTGCACATAAATACTGAAATGGCTAAGAAAACTTTTAGGAAGCAAAGTAATACAAATGCTTAAACAGAGAGAGTTTTGTAAAGCCATTTTAAAATGTGCCAAAACAATATACAGAAGAACAATTGGGACTGACAAGCTGTTTAACAACGCACTCGCTCTTTTCATTGTTAAAATCATTCAGAATTGTAAAACTGTGTTGGATGAATAAAAAGTTAATTCTGAAATACACAATTTGGCATTTAATTACCGTGACAATTATTGTAACTTTCAAAGAGACACATAAAAGTTCAACATTCTGGCAAAAACATGCATTTGGCAAAAAGCGAGGCTGTCTGTATTTGCTTTACGCCCACCGATCGGCAGACTTTGGAGGTTACTGTACTAGTTGTAAAAGTAAGAGATGGGTGCATTCGAAGCCAAAGGCGAAAAAACATAATGAAATTGTCACTCACGGACTTTGCAGTCAAAGTGGCTCTTTACAAAGTCCCTCTGTCACAGTCAGATCAATATCTGCAGACAACAACACAACACCTCGCAGCATAATGAAGCGCTCACAGGCATGAACGGAGAAAGAATAAGATCGAGGAACAATGATGGAGGATAGAGAGATGAATTGTGTCCAATCACTCTCACTTAACACTTCCAGTGTTTACTCTTGGAAATAAAGCTTTCAAATAGACACTTTATAATCTCATGTCACATGAAAACATTTTGAAAACACAACTTTTATTCACTAGTTCTTCAGAAACGTCTATGCACTGGTACCTTAAATCAGTCCTTCTGCTTCAGGATGCAGATTTTACAGTTGCAACTCAACAAAATCTGTTTACTGCACAAAAATGACTAAAAACGTCTATAAAACCAAACATTAAAGGGATAGTCCAAACAGCGATGGACCTCATTGACTTTCATAGTTCAGTTGGTTGGTGTTTTAATGCTTTGTCAGCTTCCTTGGCTATTTTCATGAGTAAGAAGTTGAAATTGTATAAAAGAGCCATTTATTATTTTATTGTACTGATAAATATATAAATAAATACATACATAAAAACAACTATTGTATAAAAAACTATTGAAAATTTATTTTTGCAATTGAAATAAAGCTGAAATAAAATGAAATATAAATATTAGATTAAAAGCAAAAAATAAATACAGATGTTGGCTAAATAAAACATAAAAGTTTAAGTTGAAAAACTAAAATGATTACAAAAATGTAATACAAATAAATTAAAGGTATTTAGATGTTTTTTTTTAATGACTAAAGGACATAAAATTAAAATAAAAATAAAAAGTGAAAATATAAAAATAAAAATGAAAGGTAATTCAAAATAGTAATAAATAGTATATAAATAAAATAAAATATCTTTGTAAAACAACTGTTATTGTTAAATAAAACAATAACAGTTAAAAATTGTTTTTGATCATTGAAATAAAGCTGAATAAAAACAGAAAAACTATTAAATAAAAAATAAACTATTAAAATAGATTTTTGTAATTGAAATAAAGCTGAAATAAAATTAAACACAAATCTTAAATAAACTTAAAAAATAGAAAAAATGTTGGCTAAATGAAATATAAACATTTTAGTTGATATACTAAAATACTAAAATGTAATAAAAATAAATTAAAGCTATTTAAAAGGGTTTTTCAAATACTAAAAATGTAAATTAAAAAGAAAACTAAATATAAAAATAAAGGCTAATTCAAATTATTAATAAATTGTATACAAATAATAAATAAAATATTTCAGTTTTTTGTAATTTATGTAATTTGTATTATTTTCAACTAAAATTGAAACTATTACAGTTTTGTTAATATAAAATATAAAAATAAAAGTTAATTAAAAAATATTAATAAATGCTATATAAAATAAAATATTTTTGTAAAAAAAAAGATATATTGTCAACTAAAAATAAAATATTAAAAATTGATTTTGGTAATTGAAATAAAGCTGAAATAAAATATAAATATAAGATTAAAAACTTTAAAAATAAAATAGTAGTTGTAATTAAAATAAAGCTGAAATAAAAATAAATTAAATTAGATTAAAAACTAAGCTAAAATACTACAATTACTACTACAAAGATGTAATAAAAATAAATCAAAGCTATTTAGAAATCTTTTCTTTAAGAAATTATAATAAAATGACTAAAGGACAAAATTATTAAAATTAAACAAAAAAATAAAATAAAATATTTTTGTAAAAAATGTTTTATTGTCAACTAAAAATAAAAATTAAAAATAGCTTTTGGCAATTGAAATAAAGCTGAAATAAAAAGTTTAAAAAGTATAGATATTTCCTAATTGAAATATAAATGTTTAAGTTGAAATACTAAAATTACACTGAAAAAAAAATGATTTATTGAACTTACTAAATGTTTTTAAGGTAAGTGGTTGCAATGAATTTATTTTAGCTACATTTAAGTAAAAAAGTTGTTGACTAACTTTCAACGTTTTTTTTTTTAACTTAAATGCAGCTAAAATAAATTGATTGCAACCACTTACCTTAAAAACATTTAGTAAATTCAACTAATCATTTTTTCAGTGTACTACAACAAACATGTAGTAAAAATAAATTAAAGCTATTTAGAAATGTTTTTTATTCTAAAAATGACTAAAGGAATAATTAGTAAAAAAAAATAAAAAAAAGGACTAAATTAATAAAATGAAATTACATTAAAATAAATTAAAAATAAATTAAAAACAATTAAAATAAAATTAAATCATTAAATTATGGCAAAAGTTTACATTTTGGATGAACTATCCCTCAAGTATGTTCAGTCTAAAAATAAATTCAGTGAAACAAAATGCCACAGCTCACTCATTTAACTCTCTCTGGGCCACAGGGTGGGCATTTGTCTGTTTTGGCACATTACGCCGGGCAGAAGCGGGCATCAGGTGCTGCTGTGCCCATCTTTGATCAACCACACCAGCTGTCTACACACACAGAGAACCTGGCCGGCGCAGGATCCCGATATAGCATCTTGATTTTACATAACCATATCCACTTAAGACACATCATAGACGTCTGAAAGAGACGCAAACCAGAGCCGAGAGGAGCAAAGTTCAATAACACTCTGAAAGGAGAAACATCGAGTGTAAATAGCGAGCGCTGGGATGTCTTCAGGGTTATATTAACATCTAGAAATGTTTATGTCTACAATACAGCATCTTATTTCCATGTTTCCACAGCAAAGAATTTTTATGGGCTGTTTTTAAGGACGGTGTTTACGTTCCTACGCTTTTTCTCCTCTCGAGCTATAGGAGCTTTTGTCAGCCGATGCCTGACGTCTGGCCTGGCAGCTTTAAGAGCGCGTTCGCTTATGAAATCCATCATGACATTAGCTGGCAGGGTTAATGGTTTTAAAAGCAAAGAACGGCTGCTGAAAGAAAGGAGAGCGCTGTCAGACGCATAAACATCCCTCGTCTTTCATAAGCTCTGGGGAAGATGGTGTGGGGGAGTCGCTTCGGTCCAAAAAAATCCACAGACAGGAGGGGGATACGGCATTATTTCCCTCTATCGCTCTGCTTTTTTCATTCGCTCACTCTCTCTTTGTGCTATTTGACCAAGTGCTGCCTGTGAGAGTTTGTGTGGGTGGACGGGCCGGATCCATCAGCCAGACAGGTCTCTCTCTCTCTCTCTCTCTCTGCGTGAGTGCAGGTGTGTTTTCGGCTGGAGATGTTGAGTTCGCTGTGTGTACTGGAGTGTGGTAATTGAGCGGCAGTCTTGCTGGGACTCGGCCCAGATGGAAATTGTTTTGGCGAAGGGAAGGAAAAGATGGAAAAATCTCGGAAAGGAGGAAAGATAGAAAGACCACACTGGCACAGAATTCATCATTATAAAGCTCTATGGCACTTTTCTCAAATAGGGTATATAAAACAATTTTTTTCTTATTTAATAAAGTCATTAAAACACACAAAATAAAAGGTAAACCATCAGAAAATACTGATTGTGAAACTCTGGAACGGTAGTAAAAATATGTTATGTCTAAAAACCTAAAAATCCTGATTTGCCTGAAATTGTCTCAACAAACGTGAACTAAAAATTCATTTAATTAAAAACAATAATTAAAAAAAAAATAAAACTTAAAAAAAATAGAAATGTTGGCTAAATAAAATATTAACATTTAAGCTGATATACTAAAATTACTACAACGAAAAATGTAATAAAAATAAATTTAAGCAATTTAGAAAAGTTTTTAAAAAGAAATACTAAAAACTACTAAAGGACATAAAATTATTAAAACTGAAAATAAAAAAATAAAAGCTAGTTCAAAGTATTACTAAAAAGTATAAAAATAATAAAATAAAATATTTTTTGTAAAAAAAAAAAAAGGATGTTATTGTCAACTAAAAAATGTTTGTTAATTCAAATAAATTTTATATACATTTTTGGTAATTTTTGTTGATTGAAATTTTTTTGTTAACTGATTTTGGTAATTGAAATAAATCTGAAATTTAATTTAAATAAATATAAGATTAAAAACTTCAAAGATAGAATTAGTTAAATAAGCTATTTAGAAATGTTTAAAAAAAATTAGAAACATGACTTAAGGAAATAACATAATTATTAAAACTAAATAAAATGAAATATTTTTGTAAAAACAATGTTATTGTCAACAAGTCTTTTTCTTTTTTTCCCTCTATGGCACTTTCCTTGAATAGGGTATAAAACAGGGCCTTTTTTTTATTATTATTATTATTTTTAAAGGTAAACCTTAAGAAAATCTGATTGTGAAAATCAGGGTCGGTTACAAAAAACTTACATTTACTTAATTGAAAACAACAAATAAAAAATTCAGGGTCCAGTGTTATAGTTAACTACAAGAAGTTTTTGATAACTGAAATAAAGCTGAAATAAAAAAAAGATTAAAAATTAAAAAATAGAATAAGCTATTTAGAAAAGTTTTTATAAAGAAATACTAAAAAGGGATATAAAATTATTAAAACTGAATACAATAAAATAAAATAAAATATTTTTGTAAAAAAAGTTATTGGCAACTAAAAATAAAACTTTTTTCTTTTTTTCCCTCTATGGCACTTTCCTTGAATAGGGTATAAATGGGGGCCTGAAACTTAAAAGAAAAAAAAAAACAGTAAACCTTCAGAAAAACTGATTGTGAAACTCAGGGTCGGTTACAAAAACGTAAAATAAAAAAATCTCAATTTTGTAGACAAAATTCATGTAATTGAAAACACCAATTAAAAAAATCAGGGTCCAGTGTTATAGTTAACTAAAACATAAATAAATAAATAAATAAATAAATAAATAAATAAATAAACATTTTAAACTATTACAATAGCTTTTGATAACTGAAATAAAATGAAATAAAAAATTTTGATTAAAAACTTAAAAACAGAAATGTTGGCTAAATGAAATATAAACATTTAAGCTGATATACTAAAATTACTACAACAAGAAATGTAAAATGTAGAAAAAGAAAAGTAAAAAAAAAACTATTAAAAGATATAACAAAATTATATAATTAAAAGGAATTATAAAATTAAAAATTAAAAATATATAAAAATAAAGCTAATTCAAAATATTAATAAACAGTATATAAATAATAAAATAAAATAATAAATAAAAATAATATTTTTGTAATAGATGCTGTTATTTTTAACAAAAAAATAAATTTGTAAGAACCAAATCATCTTGGCAAAATCACATAATTATTATTTATTATTTTTAATTTTTTACAGTTTATTTTATTTCCTGTTATTGCAATTGCATCTCTGTTAAAAAATAAATAACAAAATCACCAGTTTAAGGAAAAGATACAAATATATAATATTTAATACAGGTTTTATATTAAATATGATTTTATCAAGTTTATCTCTTATATCTCACAGGTCTCACAACATAAAAAATTGCATTTGTGCTTTTTTAATAGGGCACTGAAGTGTGCCCTTTTGAAATGTACAGATGTGCTCATGAGTTTACAAACCCTCAGTAGAATCCACACATCAGATGCAGATGAAAAAAAAAAAGAGGAAAAGGATCATAAAAATGACTGGTTGCAGCTTTCGTGATAGTTGTGTATGCTGGACTTTACTGGACCTGGAGGATTTTTGTCTGGAACAGAGCAGCTTCACTGCACAGGACAAACTAGAGACTCATAAACAACTGTCACAGAAGGCTACAAAGAGTTATTTATGCTTCAGACCACACAAGACATTAAGAACCAAGGGTTTATAAACTTTTAAACAGGACAATTTGTGTAATTTTAGTTATTTGGCATGTGAAATATACTTAAATATCTCTTTTGCAGTTCTAATGCATTTACAAAACTGTTAAAAAGTTCAATAAGTCTCTTTTGCTCACAAAAGGTGCATACATTTGATCAAAGATACAGTAAAATTGTGAAATAAAATTACTATTTAAAATAACTGTTTTATATTGTAATATATTTAAAAATATAATTTATTCATGTGATGCAAAGCTGAATTTTTAGCATCATTACTCAGCCTTCAGTGTCACATGATCCTTCAGAAATCACTCTAATATGCTGATTTCAAGAAACATTTCTTATTATTAAAGTTTAAAAGAACAGCATTTATTTAAAATAGCAATCTTTATAAATGTCTTTACAGTCACTTTTGATCAATTTAATGCATCCTTGCTGAATAAAGTACAACATGTACAAACCTGATGATCATGTTCTCCAGCATGATGTCTCAATGTTCCTGAGAGCATCTTGTGCTTCGCCATCTGTTCAAAGAAGTTCACATGATCAGTATGTTAATTTGATTAGTGACCTAGAAATAGTGCAACATTTTAAAAGATTTTTTGAAAATCTAACCAGGTTCAAATGAGGTTATTATTCCCATATTTTTAATGTGTCCCAGACTCTTGGACCCCACTGTCAGTATAACACAAAATATGTCTGGATAGCGTAAATAAATAGTCAAGTGTTAATCATAGACAGTGGAGTTTGGACATCTAGACCCCAATTATGGATGACAAGGACTGAGAACATGTGAAAACACAGAGATGAAAGAGAGAGAGACATGAGACATGAGTAGGGGAGCAGACGTGAGGGAAAGTCCCTGCCTGTCTGCACGCTGCAGTCTCTCCCTCAGCACTACATCATGAACACTTTGTACTTGACTGGTGTTACAGCTGCTGTTTGCCAGAGAAACATCATTAATCTCTCTCGGCTTGATTCCACACAGTATCATAACTGAAAATATTCTTGTTTTTATTGTTTTTGTTTTGTCCTCTTTAGCACCGCACAAAAACACAGTGTATGCGGCAATTCACAGCACTGAATACAGTTGGTGGTGGATGGATAAAATAATGCGTGGATAAAAAAATAGATGGATAGATAGACAGACAGATAAATGGATGGATGGATGGATGGATGAATGAAGGATAGATGGACGGATGGATAGATGGATGGATGGACAGACAGATAGGCAGACAGACAGATGAATGGATGGATGAATGAATAAAATAATGGATGGATGATGAATGGACAGATGGATAAAATGATGGATGGATAAATGATGGATGGATTGATGGATGATGAAAAGATGGATGATGGATAAATGGACAAAATGATAAAATGATGAATGGATAAAATAATTGATGGATCGATGAATGGATGGACGGATAGACTGACGGACAAAATGATGGATGGATGGATGAATGATGGATAGATAGACAGATAGATGGATGGATGGATGGATGGATGGATGGATGGATGAATGGATGGATGAATGATGGACAGACGGACGGATAGATGGATGGATAGATGGATGAATGATGGATAGATGGACGGATGGATGGATATATGGACAGACAGACAGACAGACAGACAGACAGACAGACAGACAGACAGACAGACAGGCAGACAGACAAGTGAATGGATGGATGAATGATAAAATAATGGATGTATGTATGGATGGATACAATGATGGATGGATAGATAGATGGATGGATGAATGGACAGATGGATAGACAGACGGATAAAATTATTGATGGATAAATGAATGAATGATGGATGGATGGATAAATGGACAGATGGATAGACAGATGGATAAAATTATGGATGGATGAATGATGGATAGATGGATGGATGGATGGATGGATGGATGGATGATGGATAGATGGACGAACGGATGGATGGATGGATGGATGGATGAATGGATAAATGATGGACAGACGGACAGATGGATGGATGGATGGATGGATGGATGGATGAATGATGGATAGATGGACAGATGGATGGATGGATGGATGGATAGATGGACAGACAGACAGGCAGGCAGACAGACATGGATGGATGGATGGATGAATGATAAAATAATGGATGTATGTAATGTAATGGATGTATGGATGGACAAATAGATGGATAAAATGATGGATGGATAGATGGATGATGGATGGATGGATGGATGGAAGGACGATAGACGGATAAAATGATGTATGGATGGATGGAGGGATTGATGGATGATGGATAGATGGATGATGGATAAATGGATGGATGGACAGTAGGATGGATATACAGACCGATAAAATGATGGATGGACGGATGAGTGAATAGACGGACAGATGGATTATGGATGGATGGATGGATGAACAGACAGACAGACAGAGAGATGGATGGATGAATGGACGGGTGGACAGAGGGATAAAATAATGGATGGATAGATAAAATAATGGATGGACAGACAGATACAATAATGGATGGATGGATAATTGATGGATAGATGGATGGATGATTGATTGATGCATGGACGGATGGATGGATGGATGAATGGATAGAAAGATGGATGATGGATGGACAGATGAATGGAGGGATGGATAATGGATAGATCGATGATGGATGGAGGGATGAATGGACAGATGAATGGATCGATGGATGGATGGATAGATAGAATCTTGGAAAAACATGGTATTGCCATGATCCATAAAAAAAAAGAGACTGCAATCTTTTACCATGTTATTTTTGTGTTAGTAATTAGAGGAGCGTAACTGTACAGAAGTGAATGACGACAGAATCAGATTGTCTGCTGTCAGGACAAAAGAAAGGAGCGATTACTGTCGGCCAACAGTCATTCACTCTTTTCAAATGCACAGACGGCTCCTAGTGAGCATGTGCAAATGTGACTAATGCAGCGTCACTCTCTGTACCGCCGAGGGGATTCATGGGATACGAATGTGTGGGCGTACAAATGGAATCGGCCCTCCTAAAAAAAAAAGAAAAAAAAAGAAAACAAAGAAAAAGAGAGAATAAATAAAAGAAATGAAGGTGGTGGTGGTGGGGGGCTGCTCGAATCTGACACAAATAAGAACTAGGAGGTGGAAGACAGAGTGGATGTTGAGTCAGATGGAAATTATGGCTCCCCTCGCGTTTTCTCTGCCTACATAATTGGCCCATGAGCCTAGTTTGTTTAATTCTAGTGTGCATTAATCTAGAGCTCTGCGACCTCTGTGGCATAATTACTTCTGTAAAACTCACATACGCACGCGCACGGATCATTGTACACACTGCAAACAAATTGATTACAGATTAAACGCTAAGCTGGAGGTGCTCGAAATGGCCAGAGGAGAAAAGAAGTGCCCACAGCTCGCTTAGCGTCCTAAATCGAATCAGAGCCAATGGGTTTAAAATTCAATTTAAAGGGGAAAAGCACAAAAAGCCAAGTCAAAAGGAAGAGGGGAATGGCTCGAAAATGAAGCCATTTGTGTGCGATAACGATCAGCGGCCCACCTCTGAACCTAAAGAGCTCGCAAACAGACTCCAAAAAAACGCTCCTTCCCAAGGAAAATGTAAATAAGAGTCGACTTTCCCTTCAGCATTCACTAACAGTTTCATTTTGTGGACTGACATTGTAGCAGTTATGTTGCACAAACCAAAAACCAATTTCTAAGTCAGTATGATTGAATAAATGTATACTGGCAGTCAAAAGCTTGGAATAATTAAGAAAAGAAATCCCATATGCTCAGCAGGCCTGCACAGATTTGATTAAAAAATGCAGTAAAAACAGTAATATTTTCAGTTTAGAATAAGTGACAGAGGGTAAAGTTTACGTCAAATGTTTTAAATGTTATTTTAAGCATAAACCTCCTTATTAAAATTTGCTAGTTTTTTTTTTATTCCAATGACATAAAAAAATACAATTAAGACTTAAACCTTGATGCTAAGATACATCACATTATAAATCACATTACTTTGTGCATTTTTGCTTCTCAGATAAATGTATTTGTTAGCATACTTTTTAAGGTTGTTTAGGTTATTTATATATATAAAATAATATATTAATAAATAAATTACAATAAATAAGTAATTTTCCCCTTCTTTTTTCAATGCCATGCCAGTTTACATTCGAAAATATTTTATTTAGTATTTTTATGTTTAAAATATTATATTTTATGTTTAAAATATTATATTTTATGTTTAAAATATTCAAAAATATTTTATGTTTAGTATATTTTTAGGTTTAGTTATTCAAAAATAAAACTAAAAAAATATTACAAATTCTAAAAAAACTCAAAATTAAATTTGGATTCAGTTTGTAGAAGTAATAAATTATACTAATACTAATGAAAAAAATAAATAAATAAAAGAGTAATGTAGTAATAAATAAATTCTAATAAATTAATTAAAAGATTAATTTTTCTCTTTTTTTAACGCCAATTCAGCTTACATTCATGGCGAGAGCTAGGTTTAGGTATTCAAAAAAAAAAATACTAATACTAATAAATAAAAAATAAACAAAGTATTATGTTAATAAATAAATTATAATTAATAAATGAATACATATTTTTTCCCTTTTAATGCCATGCCAGCTTAAATTCATTCAAGAGCCAGGTTTAGTTATTCAAAATAAAACTAAATAAAATATTTAAAATATTGATTTTTCTAAAAAAAAAAAAAACTTTAAAATTAAATTTGGATTCAGTTTGATAAATTAACTATTAAATTAATAAATAAAAAAACTAACCAAAAAAATGTATTAATGCTAATAAAAAAAACAATAATAATAAACAAAAAGTAATATATTAATAAATAAATAATTTTTCCTCTTTTTTTTAACGCCATGCCAGCTTACATTAATGGCGAGAGCCAGGTTTAGTTATTCAAAAATAAAACTAAATAAAATATTTACAATTATTTTTTTCTAAAAAACCTTAAAATTAATTAATTTAGATTTAGTTTGCATAACTAATAAATTAATAAAAAAATAACTAACAAAAAAAATACTAATAAATAAAAAATAAACAATAATAATAAACAAAAAGTAATATATTAATAAAAAAAAATTGTAATTCATTAATTATTTTTTCCCTTTTTTAACACCATGCTAGCTTACATTCCTGGCGAGAGCCAGGTTTAGTTAGTCAAAAATAAAACTAAATTAAATATTTACAATTTTTTCTAAAAAACCTTACAATTAAATTTGGATTCAGTTTGCATAACTAATGAATTAATTAAAAAAACAGCTTCATTAAATAATTGGTATTACATTCAGTTCCAACTCAAAACTCAAATAGTAAAAAACTTGATATCAGATATTTTGTGCACATCTCATTTAACATCAATAAACTGTATTATGTTTGTTAAGCATGTGTTAACATTACATTGGCTTGCTCCATAGACATTGGTATTAAAGTGGGAAAAAAAGTCAAGTGGTTATAAAAGTACACACACACACACACACAAAGTACATAAACGTTATCTCTGAAATGTTCAGAAGCAAACAGAGGCCGAGGAGTTTCTTGAGGCAGAAACGAGGGAGTTTTTTTCTATGCATCTATGTGTTTCAGGGAGGTATGGGGCGGCGTTCCCAGCGCTCTTATCTTATCTAAATGAGGTGAACATCCCTGCTAATGTTCAGAGTGTGAATGAGTAATGTAGTGACATTACAGTGAAGACACGACTACAAAGAGCTGTGCAAACCCTCAGCAGAATGATTTCATTAGTAATAGATGCTTTAGAGTCAGTCAAGCATGCAGAAAACTAAAAACTTCCACTGAACATAAACAGGAGTACAATAAAAATATACTGTATATAATGAAGAGTATCTGCACATATACATAACTTCAATTCCAAAGTGACTGAAAACATGCTTATTACCAGTGTTGGAGGTACTAACGCATTACAAGTAACGCAAGTTACGTAATAATATTACATTTTCCAAGTAACTAGTAAAGTAACGCATTACTTTTTAATTGACAAGAAAATATCTGAGTTACTTTTTCAAATAAGTAACGCCAGTTTATTGATTAAAAGCTCTCCTGTCCCCATGTTGAGAGAAATCGTGAGTAAGATGTTACTTTAGTTCTAGAATAAATGTGAACATGCATTAATTCATCTCACTCACTAAAAAAAAAAAACAGATACAGTATTCCTCAAAATGAACAAAACCAGTGAAATTCAACTCAGAATATGACACAAACCTGCAATAATTAAATGTTAAATAATACAAATATCCTTTATGTATTTAATACCATTTTATTAACCAATGTCTTTGCTGCCGATCTTCAATGATCCAATTCATCCATACTAAAAAGCAAAAATGACTCTAGATAATTTAACATTTGTTCCCTGTCGATACTTCACTCGTACTGCGTCGTAAGACGCTTATGGGAAAAAGCTCCTTTTTCTCCTGAGACTGAAGCATTTCAATAACGCAGTGTAACTGCACGACCATTGGTTTGTGCAGTGAGATAAAACAAACCAATCGCCTATGGCGATGATCGCGCCCGATCGCGCCAAAAGGGGCGGAGAAATCGGCTATATAAGCGTGCATTTCGCCATAGGATCTCAGATCCTTCTCCTTCAGCGACGACTTCACATCTTCGCTGACACTGACTGACCTTCGCTCGAGAAAGTAGCCTCTCGCCGTTGAAGAGCCTCGCAGCGGATCCGCCTGCTCGTCGGTTTTGACGCTTCAAGCAGCTGACAGCGATTCCCTGCCGCGATCCGGCGATAGAAGAGCATATTTCCAAAAGAGCAAATTTCATTGCCGTTGTTGCAAATGCCACGGCGTTTCTGTTGCTCATGCAGAGCCCCTCTGCACGGTGGACAGTCACGCTGAGTGCGTCTCGTGCTTGGGCTCCCCATCACCCGTCCAAGCCATGCAGAACCACTTCAGCTCTTGCTGGACGATCTTATTCTTCGGCTGGACAGGCAGCATCAGCACTGCACTCAATGGCAGTCCTCCAAGTTTACCAGGCTAAACTCCTCCGCAGTATGGATGAGGCCGGCATGGATGACGCTGCGTTCCGTGAGCTACGCAGCGCGACCGACCTGGCGTTGCGTGCTACTAAGATGACGGCACAGGCGATTGGCAGATCGATGGCCAGCTTGGTGGTGCTGGAGCGCCACCTGTGGCTAAACTTAACGGAGATCAAGGACGCTGATAAAGTCGCCTTCCTTGACTCCCCCATCTCTCCAACCGGTCTGTTCGGTCCAGCAGTGGAGGGGTTTGCGGAACGCTTCACCGCCGCTCAGAAGTCGGCCCAGGCTATGCGACACTTCTTGCCCAAGCGCACAAGCTCTGCAACGGCTCCTAGTCGCCCCCAAACCGGCACCGACTCAGCAGCCTGCAAAGACCGCCCCGCCAGCTACTCAGCCAACCCCCCAGGTGGAGCCACGTCATCGCTCCCGCTCGGCCAGGCGCTACCCTTTCCCTAGACGTCAGGGACCCCGACCCAAGGTCGTGTTGGACCAGGCGCCTCCAGCGTCTTCCTGATTTAAAAGTCAGGAAGAGGAAGGGGTCAAGTCTCGCCAGAGCCGGTCCAGCCCCCAAGATGTCTCTCTTCAGCCTCCAAACACCCCGTTCTGTTCCGGGTACAGAGCGCTGCATGTTTTCAAAACATACAGCTGTAACTCACGGGCCCTTTCCGTCAGCGCCCTTGCAGCTTACCGCTGTGATAGCGGAAAAAATAAAAAACAAACATTTTCAAAAAGAGAGCAAATTTCCTCTTCCAGAGTTTTTGAGCGGCAACCAACCGCTCAAATCAATACAACCCCTCACCACACGGGCCGAGGCTTGGAAAGCCATCCCCGGAGTGTCAAAATGGGTTATGGGCATAATAGAACGAGGTTATACAATTCAGTTCGCTCAAAGACCACCCCGCTTTCACGGAGTGGTCTCCACCTCAGTTCACAGCAAAAACATAGAGGTTTTGCGTACAGAGGTGAGGAATTTGTTGGCAAAAGGTGCCGTGGAAACGGTTCCCCCAGCACAGAGCGAATCAGGCCGTTACTTCCTCGTCCCCAAAAAGGATGGCGGTCTGAGACCCATCCTCGACCTCAGACGTTTGAATCGCGCCCTCATGAGACGGCCATTCAAAATTCTCACGCTGAAACAGATCCTCTCGCAAATACGCACAGAGGACTGGTTTTGCTCGATGGATCTGAAAGATGCATATTTTCATATCCAAATTGCCCCCCACCACAGGCAATTCTTGAGATTCGCCTTCGAGGGAGTGGCTTATCAGTATACAGTCCTTCCGTTTGGACTGTCTCTAGCTCCCCGCACATTTACGAAGTGCATGGACGCGGCTCTTTCCCCTCTGAGGCAGATGGGAATCCGCGTTCTGAACTACCTCGATGACTGGCTCATTCTGGCCCAGTCAGAGAACGAGCTAATACATCACAGATCCGTGATCCTCAGCCACTTGGAGTGCCTAGGACTCAGGGTCAATTTTGCCAAGAGCGTTCTGTCCCCCAGTCAACGTATTTCGTTCCTGGGAGCAGTTTTCGACTCCATTCAAATGAAGGCAATGGTTGCGCCGCAGCGAGCTCAGGCCATCCGGAAGCTCGCGGCCTCCTTCAAAATCGGAGCCCTTCGCCCTCTCAAAGCTTTTCAGAAGATGCTGGGTCTTATGGCTTCAGCATCTCCGGTACTCCAGCTGGGCCTACTTCAAATGCGCCCTCTGCAGTACTGGTTGAAACCGAAAGTTCCTCCTCAGGCCTGGCGTCTAGGGCGCCTGCGCATCAAGGTAGATCGGACCTGTATCACAGCTCTGACTCCTTGGAAGAGCCTTCCTTGGATGGAACAGGTCGTTTCCCTGGACATGGCGTGCAGAAGGAAGATGGTCTCGACAGATGCGTCCAACTCAGGTTGGGGAGCTCTGTGCGACGGCCAGCCGGCATTCGGCCAATGGTCGAAAGCCGAAAAACGGCTCCACATCAACTGCCTAGAAATGCTAGCAGTGTGTTTAGGCCTCCATACGCTTCTGCCAGTCTTAAAGGGGCACCACGTCTTAGTCCGCTCGGACAATATGACGGTAGTGTCATACATAAATCACCAGGGAGGTCTTTCGTCGAGACGCCTTTTCGTCGAACGTCTCTTACGATGGGCTCAGCTCAACTTTCGCTCGCTCAGAGCAACTCATGTGCCTGGCAGGTTGAATCAAGGAGCAGACATGCTGTCTCGGAGCAACGTCTCCTCAGACGAATGGATGCTTCATCCCCAGACGATTCAGGAAATATGGGTGGTCTTTGGCAAGGCTCAGGTAGACCTTTTCGCCTCAAAAGACAATTGTCACTGCCCAATTTATTTTTCAAAGGAGCAGGATGCATTGGCCCTCGATTGGCCCAGTCTCCTGTTATATGCTTTTCCCCCGACTGCCCTGATACCACACGTAATCAGGCGGGTCAGGGAACAGAAACTCAAAATCCTGCTAGTGGCCCCCTTCTGGCAGAACCAGCATTGGTTCCCAGATCTCCACCGGCTGCTGTCGTCAGCACCGTGGCCCGTTCCGTTGAGACGAGATCTCTTAACGCAGGCGAACAAAACGCTTTGGCACCCCCAACCAGAACTGTGGGCGCTGCATGTATGGTCTCTCGACGGGAGCCTTCAAATCTCCCCGAGACCATTTTAAATACTATTTCTGAGGCCAGAGCACCCTCTACGAGGCGACTCTATGGACTCAAGTGGTCTGTCTTTTCCGCCTGGTGTTCCACCCGCGGTGCAGACCCGAGTTTGTGTGACATATCAGTGATTTTGTCATTTCTTCAGGAGCTGTTGGACAAGGGACGTTCTCCCTCCACGCTCAGGGTCTATGTGGCGGCCATAGCGGCATTTCATGACTCTATGGACGGTCAGTCCGTGGGAAAGAATGATCTGATCGTTCGCTTTCTGAAGGGGTCGAGACGGCTTAACCCTCCTCGCCCCATCACGGTTCCTTCTTGGGACCTACCCACAGTGCTGAGAGCTCTGAAGAGCCCTCCATTTGAGCCGCTACAGTCTGTTGACCTTCGACCTCTGACGCTAAAAACTGCCCTGCTGCTGGCATTGGCATCAGTCAAGCGTATGGGTGACCTACAGGCTCTATCCGTAAATCCTGTATGCCTGGAATTCGGGCCAAATGACTCTAAAGTCATCCTGAAACCGAGATACGGCTATGTACCTAAGAGTCTCTCAACACCGTTTAGAGACCAGGTTATTTCCCTCTTGGCACTTCCCCCCTCGGAGCAAGACCAAGACTTTAATCCCCTCTGCCCTGTTAGGGCATTGAGGTGTTATTTGGAGCGTTCGGCTTCTTTTAGGAAGTCAGAACAGCTCTTTGTCTGTTTTGGGGGCCGCACCAAGGGGCTTTCGGTCACAAAACATAGACTATCCAAATGGATAGTGGAAGCCATCATGCTGGCTTACTCTTCCTTGGGTCTGCCATGTCCCATGGGGGTAAGAGCCCATTTGACTAGAGGCGTCGCCTCGTCATGGGCCTGGTCCAGCGGAGTATCCATTGCAGAAATATGTGCGGCGGCCAGCTGGGCCTCACCGTCCACATTTGCTAGGTTTTATAATCTAGACGTCCCTGTCTTGCAGACTAGGGTCCTTTCTGCATGAGGAATTTTGTCACCAGTATTGTTATGTATGCACTTGGCCTCTGGGAGTTTCCAAGTGTATCGTTTCCTTGGAACGGAATGTTCATTAGGTTATCCTGATTGAGCAAGTTGGCTTCTACTAGCCCATTCTGTGCTAGGGCCATACAGTCGTTCCTCTACCTTAGCAACGGCGGGATTGTACTTGTTCCCCATAAGCGTCTTACGACGCAGTACGAGTGAAGTATCGACAGGGAACGTACTCGGTTACTTTCGAAACCTCGGTTCCCTGAGATACGGGAACGAGTACTGCGTTGCTGGCCGTTGCTAAGTAGCTGCACGAATCAGTCGTCGCTTCAGTCGAAGAACCTGAGATCCTATGGCGAAATGCACGCTTACATAGCCGATTTCTCTGCCCCTTTTGGCGCGATCGGGTGCGAATCATCGCCATAGGCGATTGGTTTGTTTTATCTCACTGCACAAACCAATGGTCGTGCAGTTACACTGCGTTATTGAAATGCTTCAGTCTCAGGAGAAAAAGGAGCTTTTTCCCATAAGCGTCTTACGACGCAGTCCTCGTTCCCGTATCTCAGGGAACCGAGGTTACGAAAGTAACCGAGTACGTTTTCCTTTTTTTTAATTGCTGAAGAGTTGACATTTTTTCTTCTGCGGTCTACTGTACAGACATAAATGTACTTTTCTCTGAGGCTTTTAGTGTGAAAAGGCTTTTACATTTGCAAAAAATAGAACTTTTTATATTAAAAACAAACAATCAAGCCCTGCCCAGATTTAAAAAGTAATGCAAAAATAACGTAACGCATTACTTTCCATAAAAAGTAACTAAGTAACCTAATTAGTAACTTTTTTTAGGGAATAACTCAATATTGTAATGCATTACTTTTAGAAGTAACTTTCTCCAACACTGCTTATTACTGTATGAAATTAATCAAATCTAAGGCAAAATTGCTAGAATTGCTGTATCATTTTTTCATGTATAAAATAAATAAAATCCACCTGTTGAATTTAACTCACGATCCTGACAAAAACATTCAAAGTCGAGTGAAAGTAAAAAGAACACACTGTGAAAGTCATAGCTGTCCAGCAGAGATTATGTCTTTAACTAAAATCCATTTTCAATAGTAAATATCCATGAAAAGTCCTGACAGTCCAGGATTAGGCCTCATTTGAGTTTAAGAAAGAGGCACTTAAGATGAGATGTTTTCTTAAACAGATGATGGTTTAATGATGAGTTTCTGCGGGTGAGACTGAAAACCGCTTATGCCTGAAACACTGTAATATTAAAACATGGACGTCCCGTGTCACGCAGGACAAATGAGATCAACGACTATGAGCTGACAGATGAATTTCCGAATCAATCCGACACAAAAGTCTTTGAGGATTTAAAGGAGAAGTGTTTCATTTCTGTGCAAATCATTCGTAAATACTTAAATATGGGTAAAATGGCATGCAAAGTGTTTCATGTTAGCCTAAAGAAACATGAGGATGTTCCAAGTGTTCCCAAGAGAGCCGACTGACATGCCAGGACTGTCCAACAGGATCTGAATGTGCTAAAGCTTCATAATACATCACATGCAGACAGCTCCTGTAAACACTGCAAGCATTGTTTTTTATTTGTAATGGCATGGAAATCATTAACGTTCACATAAAATCAGCCAAACGGTCCTCTTGCCAGTCAGCTATTATGTTTTATGACAAGAGTGAGTTTTGAATTAGAGAAGACAGACAAAGACAGGACTAAGTGTAATGTTGGATTGGGTGTTATTTGGGTGTTTCTCTGTGCTATTTTACATAGAGAGCAACTTAAAGACTAATAGCTGAAACTATTACAGTTAAAGGCTTTTATAACCTGGTGTTGTAGGACAAGGTTATAAAGAGACAGTTCGCTCAAAGATCATGTTTTGTGATTGTTTATTCAACCTCATGACAATCCAATCCTACATGCATGAAGTCGAAATGTTTTGAGAATAAAGTCAAAATATTACAAGAATAAAGTTGAAATATTACAATAATAAAGTTGAAATATTTCAAGAAAAAAGTCGAATTATTACAAGAATAAAGTTGAAATATTACGAGAATAAAGTCAAAATATTACAAGAATAAAGTCAAAATATTACAAGAATAAAGTCGAAATATTACAAGAATAAAGTCGAAATGTTTTAAGAATAAAGTCAAAATGTTTTAAGAATAAAGTCAAAATGTTTTGAGAATAAAGTTGAAATGTTTTGAGAATAAAATCGAAATATTTTAAGAATAAAGTCGAAATATTTTAAGAATAAAGTCGAAATGTTTTAAGAATAAAGTTGAAATGTTTTGAGAATAAAATCGAAATATTTCGAGAATAAAGTCTAAATGTTTTAAGAATAAAATAGAAATTACGAGAATGAAGTCGAAATATTTAGAGAATAACTCAAAATATACTTGAAACAATTCGACTTTATTCTTGAAATATTTAAACTTTATTCTCAAAATATTTCCACTTTATTCTTGTAATTTTGACTTCATTATCAAAATATTTTTACTTTATTCTCAAAAAATTTCGACTTTATTCTCGTAATTTCAAGTTTATTCTTGAATTATTCATCTTTATACTCGTCATTTCGACTTTATTCTCAAAACATTTCGACTTTATTCTTGAATTATTCGTCTTTATTCTCATCATTTCGACTTTATTCTCAAAAAATTTCGACTTTATTCTCAAAAAATTTCGACTTTATTCTCGAAATTTCCACGAAAAATTTCGACTTTATCTTAAGGCCACATACCCTTTAAATGAAATACTTGCGATGCTGTTTTTTTTTTGTGTGTGTGTTGAAGCACTTGGAAATTACATTTTAAAATCACTTTTTAAAAGAAAACTGGAATAATGCAAACTATTCAGTCATGCTCAGTAACACCAAGAACATCTAAAGAGCATCTAAAAAGTAAACAAGGTCAATAATAATGGTGTTTGATCTCTAATGGTATAAAACTCTGGTGAGAGACAAAACACATTAGCGTCTTTTAAGAGTTTCAAAGAAATCAACCTAATTGTTGCATTAGAAATATCTGGTAGAAATGCAATGTGCATGTATACTAAACAAAACAGCCAACAGTCTTTCTCTACTCTGACTATGTAAAGCCGAGCGAATGTTTCTTGTGGCAGCAGACGCAGCTGAACGCATGACATTGTGGGGAAGGGATGACTTCACTCCTGCGTGTGGAGATGCGGATTTAATGGCCCAAGGCAGCGAGCGGCTCATGAGATCACTGGATCTCTCCAGGAGCTGTGAAGCCACATTACCAGCAGACTCGATTTGTCATAAAAATAAGCCGTTTCCTTTAGCAGTCATGTGTTTTCTCTGGCAGTGCCATTATGGCTTTGGCTGCCTGCCCAGCCTCATTTAAAGCTGCTTGTTGTGTCAGCCGTCCCTTCAGCGTTTGAACAGAGCCTCTGATGCCCGGCTGAATGACACGCTCAGCACTTTGAACCCTTGGAAGTGTGTGTATGTGTGTAATACATTTATGAACATGCTCTGCAAAGACTCCTCTTCTATATTTCACTTTTTCGCTCTATAGATTTATGCTTATACATCTGGCAGATGCTCCGAAGTTGACTTACAGTGCGATCATTTTTATCCCTGCTTGAATTCCCTGGGAATTTAACCAATGAAACCAATCCCTGAGCAACTGAGCTACAGGAATGTTGTTTCAGGGTTCTTGATTTGTTTATATCGTTCTTTAGGGGTTAAAAAAGTTTCTGATGTAACATTAAGGCTTTGGATCACTGTATTGGATCTGTTAACAAAAGAAAAGCAGATTCCTCCTGGGTTCCTTGAAGCACAGATGGTTGTCTAAGGAACTTAGAGGAGTAGTTCATCCAAAAATGCTAATTTGTCTTTTTTTTTTACACGTCCTCATGTCATTTCAAACCCCTATGCTGTCATTTTCTTTCTTTAAAACAACACACAACAGTTCAAAGATCAGTAAGATGTAAGTTATATATATATATATATATATATATATATATATATATATATATATATATATATATATAGTTGAAAGTTGAAATTACGAGAATAAAATTGAAATGTTACGAGAATAAAGTTGAATATTTCAAGAAGAAAGTCAAAATGTTACGAGAATAAAGTCTAAATGTTTTGAGAATGAAGTTGAAATGTTTAGAGAATAAAGTTGCAATGACAAGAATAAATTCGTAATGTTTCGAAAATAAAGTTGAAATGACGAGAATAACGTTGAAATTATGAGAATAAAGTTGGAAAGTTTTGAGAATAAAGTAGAAATGATGAGAATAAAGTCAAAATGACGAGAATAAAGTTGGAAAGTTTTGAGAATAAAGTTGAAATGATGAGAATAAAGTCAAAATGATGAGAATGAAGTCAAAATGACGAGAATAAAGTTGGAAAGTTTTGAGAATAAAGTCGAAATGATGAGAATAAAGTCAAAATGACGAGAATAAAGTTGGAAAGTTTTGAGAATAAAGTCGAAATGATGAGAAAAAGTCAAAATGACGAGAATAAAGTTGGAAAGTTTTGAGAATAAAGTCGAAATGATGAGAAAAAGTCAAAATGACGAGAATAAAGTTGGAAAGTTTTGAGAATAAAGTCGAAATGATGAGAAAAAGTCAAAATGACGAGAATAAAGTTGGAAAGTTTTGAGAATAAAGTCGAAATGATGAGAAAAAGTCAAAATGACGAGAATAAAGTTGGAAAGTTTTGAGAATAAAGTTGAAATGACGAGGATAACATTGAAATGACGAGAATAAAGTTGGAAAGTTTTGAGAATAAAGTAGAAATGATGAGAATAAAGTCAAAATGACGAGAATAAAGTTGGAAAGTTTTGAGAATAAAGTTGAAATGATGAGAATAAAGTCAAAATGATGAGAATGAAGTCAAAATGACGAGAATAAAGTTGGAAAGTTTTGAGAATAAAGTCGAAATGATGAGAATAAAGTCAAAATGACGAGAATAAAGTTGGAAAGTTTTGAGAATAAAGTCGAAATGATGAGAAAAAGTCAAAATGACGAGAATAAAGTTGGAAAGTTTTGAGAATAAAGTCGAAATGATGAGAAAAAGTCAAAATGACGAGAATAAAGTTGGAAAGTTTTGAGAATAAAGTCGAAATGATGAGAAAAAGTCAAAATGACGAGAATAAAGTTGGAAAGTTTTGAGAATAAAGTCGAAATGATGAGAAAAAGTCAAAATGACGAGAATAAAGTTGGAAAGTTTTGAGAATAAAGTTGAAATGACGAGGATAACATTGAAATGACGAGAATAAAGTTGGAAAGTTTTGAGAATAAAGTCGAAATGATGAGAATAAAGTCAAAATGACGAGAATAAAGTTGGAAAGTTTTGAGAATAAAGTCGAAATGATGAGAAAAAGTCAAAATGACGAGAATAAAGTTGGAAAGTTTTGAGAATACAGTCGAAATGATGAGAAAAAGTCAAAATGACGAGAATAAAGTTGGAAAGTTTTGAGAATACAGTCGAAATGATGAGAAAAAGTCAAAATGACGAGAATAAAGTTGGAAAGTTTTGAGAATAAAGTCGAAATGATGAGAATAAAGTCAAAATGATGAGAATAAAGTTGGAAAGTTTTGAGAATAAAGTTGAAATGATGAGAAAAAGTCAAAATGACAAGAATAAAGTTGGAAAGTTTTGAGAATAAAGTTGAAATGACGAGAATAACATTGAAATGACGAGAATAAAGTTGGAAAGTTTTGAGAATAAAGTCGAAATGATGAGAATAAAGTCAAAATGACGAGAATAAAGTTGGAAAGTTTTGAGAATAAAGTCGAAATGATGAGAAAAAGTCAAAATGACGAGAATAAAGTCGAAATGATGAGAAAAAGTCAAAATGACGAGAATAAAGTTGGAAAGTTTTGAGAATAAAGTCGAAATGATGAGAATAAAGTCAAAATGACGAGAATAAAGTTGGAAAGTTTTGAGAATAAAGTCGAAATGATGAGAATAAAGTCAAAATGATGAGAATAAAGTTGGAAAGTTTTGAGAATAAAGTTGAAATGATGAGAATAAAGTCGAAATGATGAGAATAAAGTTGGAAAGTTTTGAGAATAAAGTTGAAATGACGAGGATAACATTGAAATGACGAGAATAAAGTTGGAAAGTTTTGAGAATAAAGTTGAAATGATGAGAATAAAGTCGAAATGATGAGAAAAAGTCAAAATGACGAGAATAAAGTTGGAAAGTTTTGAGAATAAAGTCGAAATGATGAGAAAAAGTCAAAATGACAAGAATAAAGTTGGAAAGTTTTGAGAATAAAGTTGAAATGACGAGAATAACATTGAAATGACGAGAATAAAGTTGGAAAGTTTTGAGAATAAAGTCGAAATGATGAGAAAAAGTCGAAATGACGAGAATAAAGTTGGAAAGTTTTGAGAATAAAGTCGAAATGATGAGAATAAAGTCGAAATTATGAGAATAAAGTTGGAAAGTTTTCAGAATAAAGTTGAAATTACAAGAATAAAGTTGAAATGTTTCGAGAATAAAGTCGAAATGTTGAGAATAAAGTCAATTACGGGAATAAAGTCTAAATGTTTCGAGAATAAAGGTGAAATTACGAGAATAAAGTTGAAATGTTTCAAGAATAAAGTCGAAATGTTGAGAATAAAGTCAAAATTATGAGAATAAAGTCTAAATGTTTCGAGAAAAAAGGTGAAATTACGAGAATGAAGTCTAAATGTTTCAAGAATAAAGTCGAAATTACAATAAAGTTGAAATATTATAAGAATAACGTTGAATATTTCGAGAATAAAGTTGAATATTTCGAGAATAAAGTAAAAATTACGAGAATAAAGTTAAATATTTCGAGAATAGTCAAAATTACGAGAATAAAGTTGAAATATTATAAGAATAAAGTTGAATATTTTGAGAATAAAGTTGAATATTTCGAGAATAGTCAAAATTACGAGAATAAAGTTGAAATGTTTAGAGAATAAAATCGAAATTACGAGAATAAAGTTGAAATATTTTGAGAATAAATTTAAATATCATGAGAATAAAGTTGAATATTTTTCGAGAATAAAGTCAAAATTACGAGAATAAAGTCAAAATGTTTTGACAATACAGTCAAAATATTTTGAGAATAAAGTCGAAATTATGAGAATAAAGCGGAATTATTTCAAGAATTGTTAAAATATTTCGAGAATAAAGTCGAAATGTTTAAAGAATAGAGTCGAAATAGTCATTGCATTTGTACCAGATATTTCTAATGCAACAACTATGTTGCTTTCTTTGAAACTCTTAAAAGTTGTTGATGTGTTTTGTCTCTCACCTTGAGTTTCATATCATTAGAAGTCAAACGCAATTATCATTGACCTTGTTTACTTTTTAGATGCATGTTCTTGGTGTTTCTGAGTATGGCTGAATAGTTTGCATTATTCCAGTTTTCTTTTAAAAAGAGCTTTCATAATCTTTTATCAAAATGCAATTTCCAAGTACTTCAACTCTTTAACACCAGCCTCCTTTCTAGTACATAACTCCCACTTCTCAAGATCCATTCAATTCCCGATGGGTGAAATCAAGTCCTGCCCTACATTTTTCCTCTTGAATAAACTGCCTTACTCACAAATACAGTAGATTACAGAAAAAAACAGCACAAAGCAGCATCTGAAGTGTTTTATTTAAAGGGTATATAGCCTTTGGGGTCAAAAAAAAAACAAAAAAAAACAAAAAAAGTTTTTGCACTGATTCTGTGGACCAATAATAAATCCAATTTGTTTTTTCTCATATATTTTTGTTCTAACTGAATGATTCTTGTTCACATATCTTGTTTTTAACCAACTTAAAAAAATTCAATTGTTTCCGCAATTAACAGCTTTATGCTGACTAAGGTATTTTAGTCAATGCATTTTAAAAATTTGATTATTTAACTAAAATAAAATATTTCATAATAAATTATGCCTTTTTTGAGTGCAGAAATCTTACATGTTTCTTTCATTTATGACTGATAAATGTACACCACAATAATTTGTATATGTTAAATATGTGTAATCCAAATGGATGGACATTTTATGTGCTATTTAAATACACAAATCTTATATTTACAGTTGAAGTCAGAAGTTTACATACGCCTTGCAGAATCCGCATAATGTTAATTATTTTACCAAAATAAGAGGGATCATACAAAATGCATGTTATTTTTTTATTTAGTACTGACCTGAATAAGATATTTCACATTAAATATGGTCCACAAGAGAAAATAAGAGTTGAATTTATAAAAATTACCCAATTCAAAAGTTTACATGCACTTGATTCCTAATACTGTGTTGTTACCTGAATGATCCACAGCTGTTTTTTTTTTTTTTTTTCGTGATAGTTGTTTATGAGTCCCCTGTTTGTCCTGAACAGTTAAACTAAACTTTCTGAATTTGAAGATCCTGGTAAATGTAACTTATTTTGTTATCTGGGAATCATCTTCTGTAACTTCTGAGGGGCAGTACTAAATGAAAAAAAAAAAAAGATATTTAGGCAAAATAAGAAAATATACACATCTTCATTCTGTTCAAAAGTTTTCACCCCCGGTCTCTTAATGCATTGTGTTTTTTACTAAAGCATCAGTGAGTGTTTGAACATTCTGTAATAGTTATATATGAGTCCCTCAGTTGTCCTCAGTGTGAAAAGATGAATCTCAAAATCATACAGTCATTGTTGGAAAGAGTTCAAATACACAAAAATGCTGAAAAACCAAAGAATTTGTGGGACCTGAAGGACTTTTCTGAAGAACAGCGAGCAGAACTGTTCAGAACAAACAAGGGACTCATGAACAACTATCACTAAAAAACAAAAAACAGCTGTGGATCATTAACGTAACAACACAGTATTAAGAATCAAGTGTATGTAAACTTTTGAATGGGGTAATTTTTATAAATTCAACTCTTATTTTCTCTTGTGGACCATATTTTATGTGAAATGTCTTGCTCAGGTCAGTACTAAATAAAAAATAACATGCATTTTGTATGATCCCTCTTATTTTGGTCAAATAATTAACAATATGCAGGTTCTGCATCATCTGTAAATATAAGATTTATGTATTTAAATAGCACATAAAATGTCCATCCATTTGGATTGCACATATTTAACATATACAAATTATTGTGGTATACATTTATCATTCATAAATGAACGAAGTAAGAAACAGGTAAGATTTCTGCACTTAAAAACTTTTGAACAGGTTCATTTTTATAAATTTCACAATTGTTTTCTCTTGTGGAGCATATGTAAACATATTTTATGTGAAATATCTTATTCAGGTCAGTACTTAAATAAATAACATGCATTTTGTATGATCCCTCTTATTTTGGTAAAATAATTAACATTTTGGATTGATTCTGCAAGGTGTGTGTAAACTTTTAATGTTTTGATGTTCTTTTTCTACTTTCCATTCATCAAAGAAATGTTAAATGTAAAATGTTAAGCATCACAATTGTTTTTAACATCAATAATAATAATAGATGTTTTTTGAACAGCAAATCAGCATATAAGAATGATCTCTGAAGGTTCGTGTGACACTTAAGACTGGAGTAATAATGCTGAAAATTCAGCTTTGCATCACATGAATAAATTACATTTTAAAAATATATTCTAATAGAAAACAGTTATTTTAAATTGTAAAAATATTTCACAATATTACAGTTTATACTGTATTTTGGATCAAATAAATGCAGTCTTATGAGCATAAAAGGCTTCTTTTAAAAACCACACACTTTTAAAGCAATTTTTTTTTTTTTAATCTGGACACACAAGACAAAAAGACTCGCAGTACATTTATCTGTAAAATACTGGTGGACAAAGTCCAGCAGCTAGTCCATCAGCTGCACCATTGAGCCTGGCACACTTCAGCTGGCATTTAGCCTCCGACTTCCAGACACCTACAGCATATTATTTGGCCTTTAAGCGGCCTCTGCCAACGGGGGCCACCGCTCTGGCACAGACCCACGGGGAAACACCACCTCCACACAGCGCCCGAGACGTCCAACAGCCTGTTAACATCCTCAGCAGCCGAGCTGTTCTCTGCCTCACAGTGGGACCTCCGCTCAACTCTCTAAATGCTCTTTAAGAGCGGAGAAAAAAAGCGAAGGAAAACGCAGGGAAGAAAAGACGAGGGGATTGTTGCACAGGAGCTCTGGGAAACGCATTAGCCGCCGATTGTCTCTGCATACTCCTGGCTGTTTCTAATGAATCACTAGAGAGAGTCTAGAACAATCCATACGCAGGAGCGATGGAAATACAAGCCTGGCTCGTTGAGGTGAGGGTCACGGCTGTGTTCCCTCGGGGCTTTAGGAGTATACTAAAGAAAAAGGAGGGAAAAAACCTTTGTGAAGTGAAGAGAAAAGCAGCATCTGCTGCAACTGTGAGCCGAGCGCCAAGTCAGCGTGACCGCAGACGCTCAAGACCCCCCCTCTCTTTTCATCCGCTCATCGGCCTTTGGGTAACAGGAGAGATCGATGAGGTAATGCCTCACAAAAGCCTCTGAAAACAAAGGCAGTTAATTTCAGGGCAGCAAAGATCACGCCTCTCAAATCAAGGCTAAAGAGGGCCAGAGTTCATTTTCATGTCTCAATACTGTCATGTCTGGGGAAGCTAAACCACCTGTAGTCCACAATAGCTCACAATAATATAAGGGTTTATTAAATTTAAAATAACTTTTCTATTTTATATACAGTTTATATACAGTCAAGCCCCTGGCAAATTCAGACTTAAAGTTACTTTTATTCAACCAGCAAGTTTTTTTTATGACCGGAAATGACACAGGCTTCTCCCAAAGGATAATAAGACGATGTACAAGAGGCATCATTGTGGAAAAAAATTATTCTCAGCTTTTATTTACATTTGAACAAAAAGTGGCATGTCCAAAATTATTCATACCCTTTGCAAACTGTCACAGTCTATGGGAAAATCCAAAGTTCTATACCATTCCAAATAGTCCAATCCCAATTCTATTTTCTACCCCTTCGCCTACCCCTCGCCCCTTCCCCTTGTCCCTTGAAACAAAGTGTAAAGGGGAAGGGCTAAAATATTTCCCCTAAGAAATGGGACACCACTACAACACTGTTATACGTCATCATAGGTTGTCGCTAGTTCCTAATGTTACGTCAGAGGACATGCGCAGATGTTTATCACTCATTCCAAGATGTCAAAATGTTGTCATGTTTCAAAAAGTACAAATGTACGGTGTACGCACCGTTCATTCACATGTGGCCGTAAGCAAAACAAACAACGCATTATCACATGCGCGGCAAATTGCTAATCAGTGTAGTGGTGCCTGGAGAAGTATATATGCTTCATTTGTGAATTTCGTTTTCAACTTTCTATTTGAACGCGTTCGTTTTCTGGATCCTTGGACTAAAATGTTTACAGGGGTTCACTTGTTTAAGAAATTTCTGATCGTAAAAAAACTGCTTCTTTTTATTTGTAAGGTATCGTTTTTATTATTATGTACTGATTTAAATTACTGGTGCGGTAGACGTATCGGGCGCAGGTGCATTAGGCGCAATCATCAAATACATTTCAAAGCAAGCCGGCTCCACGGTCCTGACTGCATTATCACTGCCTTTATTGGGTGTTTTTAGCGAATATTTACATTTATTCACATGACTGGATGTGGTGGACTGCCATGATTTTGGCGAATGCAGGGCACTACTGAATAATCCGCATCAGAGGGGATTTAAAAAGTGGAAGTTTGTATACACTGTATACCTGCGTACACCCTCCACTACACCACCGTTGCAAATTGCCGTGCCACTGGTCTTTCATGTTTCTAACATGCAGTCAAGTGTACATGACATAAAAATATATTTTGTAATATCGTGCAATCAGTGCTATCTGCTAGCAAACTTTAGCGATTTTTTTGCAAACGTTTATTTACAAAACAACACCATAAACACAAACACAAGATTGAAGGTAATATACATATAATGAAACATTGTCATCAAAATCCTTATTAAAGGCAAAAATTACTTATATTTACGAGTCTGCTTGCTCGAGTGAGCAGCCATGTTGGAAATTTCTCTTAGCCCTTCGTTTGAAGTGAGGTCCTGAAAAATCTTCGTTTGGAGGGCTATCTGGCCCTTCCTCTTACCCCTACCCCTCCAACCAAAAGAGAAATGAGACACCCCTACCCCTTCACGTGAACGCGCCAAACGGAGGGGTAGGGCTAAGTGTAGGGGTAAGGGGTAGAATTGGGATTGAGCCCAAATAGTCAAAGCTGTTCTAAAGCATCCTAATTACTCTGATTCATTGGGAACAGCTGTTTTAATCAACTCAACAGGTGAAAAACAGAAGCTCTCAGCTGTTGGTTTGTGGACAGTCATGGCTAAGACAAAGGAGCTCACTGAGGACCTGCGGCTGCGCATTGTGGCTGCTCAAGTCAGGAAAGGGCTATAAGGCCATATCTAAATGTTTTGAAGTTCCAGTGGCTACAGTGCAAAGTATTCTAAAAAATACAAGACGTTCCGCACTGTGAAAATTCTCAGAGGACGTGGTTGGAAGCCAAAAGTGACACCTGTGCTGGCCAGGAGGATAGTGAGAGAGGTAAAAGAATCTGGGCTCTGCTGGTGGCAACATCTCAAGGCAGACAGTCCAACAGACACTGCACTCCGCTGGGTTCCACGGACGCAGACCAAGGAGGACACCACTTCTCCAGATAAGGCACACAAAAGCCTGCTTGGCCTTTGCAAATACTCATCTGGACAAAGAAGAAGACTTCTGGTCTTCTGTTTTATGGTCAGATGAAACAAAAATTGAATTGTTTGGTCACAATGATGTAGCCTTTATTTGGCGTAAAAAAGGAGAAGCCTTCGACCCTTCGATCAAACATGGTGGTGGGAACCTAATGTTTTGGGGGGGTTTTCAGCTGGTGGACCAGGGAACCTAATCACAGTAAACGGCACCATGAAAAAGGAGCAATACATCAAAATTCTCAACAACAACATCAGGCAGTCTGCAGAGAAACTTGGCCTTGGGCACCAGTGGACATTTCAGCACAACAACGACCCAAAACACAGCAAAAGTGGTGAAAACATGGTTAGCAGACAAAAACATTAACGTTTTGCAGTGGCCCAGCCAGAGTCCTGACTTTAATCCAAGTGAGAATCTGTGGAGGGAGCTAAAGATCAGGGTGATGGCAAGGAGACCCTCCAACCTGAAAGAGTTGGAGCTCATCGCTAAAGATGAATGGGCAAAAATACCAGTGGAGACATGCGAAAAGCTGGTCAGCAATTATAGGAAGCGTTTGACTGCTGTAATAGTATTAAGAATCAAGTGTATGTAAACTTTTGAACAGGATCATTTTTATAAATTCAACTATTATTTTCTCTATATGTAAATGTATTTTATGTGAAATATCTTTTTCAGGTAAGTACTTAATAAAGAAATAGCAAGCATTTTGTACAATCCCTCTTATTTAGCTAAAATAATTAACATTTTGCAGATTCTGAGAGGTGTATGTAAACTTTTGACTTCAACGGTATATACAGTATAATTACCCAATGATATAATTGCGAGAGAAAGCACTGAAATATATATTTTTCTCCCATCTCGTTTTTATTCCCTTTAGAGGTTTCGTAGTAAACGTCATTTCCTTTCAGATCATGGTGTTCAGATTCGAGCACATCCCTATTATAAACTGTCACTTTTGATCAATTAAATTCATCCTTCCTGAGTACAACGCTTTTCTTCAGAAAAACCCTTCAGGTCCCATAAATTCTTTGGTTTTTCAGCATTTTTGTGTATTTGAACGCTTACCAACAATGACTGTATGATCTTTTCACACTGAAGACAACTGAGGGACTCATATGCAACTATTACAAAAGGTTCGAACGTTCACTGATGCTTTAGAAGGAAACATAATAGATATTGCGCAATGAAAACAAACTTCTACAAAACATTTTCTTTTCTGTTCCACAGAAAAAAAAAAAAAGTCAAACACATCTGGAACAACATGATGGTGAGCAAATGACGACATCGTTAACATTTTTGGGTGAACTATCCCATTAACATGTAATTTATACAAAGGATCACTCTTCACTCTGTTCCAACATTATGTAAGTCTATTACTTTAACAGGGACGGGGGGTTTTATGAGATGATATTGAGATAGCAGCTTGACATTATTCACATACACACACACACAACCAAAACCACACCTGGCTCTCTTTACAGGAGGCCTGCAACTCAATCATTTTACCCATGAGCCTTTGCGTCAGACACCACTCTGTAGCCTTATCCATAATTCATGCAGCATCTCCCTCTGGCCTGTCTAACGTTTCTACTGTACCATGTGGCGGATTTTATGGCGTATGTGTGTTTACTTTTATTGAATAACAAACGGGTACCGTTCAACATAAAGTAAAGAAATAGGACCTCTGGAAATGTACAACAAAGCGGCTGTTTCCTGAATGATTTTGTGTGAGGGTGTGTGTTCTGCATTTCATACCGAGTATTAGTGCAACATCAGAGCAAAAAGGGAAAAACCTCTGGGACTCTGTGGAAAAATGTGCAATATTTCAAAATGACATCTGTCAAGTGTGTCAGAGAATTAGCAGGTGATTTGAGGCAACATGAACGACGGTGCCATGAGCCATGCAACAAATGTTCGAGTTTGGTGAGATTTCCTTTGAATGTTAAGTCTCTTATACTCACCAAGGCTGTATATATTTGATTAAAAATACAGTAAAAATGGTGATATTCTGAAATATTATTACAATTAAAAATCACTCTTTTCTATTTCTATATATTTTAAAATGCAATTTATTTCTGTGATGCAAAGCTAAATTTTCAGCATCATTACTTCAGTCACATCACATGATCCTTCAGAAATCATTCTAATCATTCTAATGCTGATTTGCTGCTCAAGAAACATTATTATAATATGGTTCATAATTTGTGGCATCCTTGGGGAACAAAAATATTTCTTTAAAAAACATGGTGTGGAAATTAGAGCGACTTTTAAATCTTTTTTATAGTTATCATTTTTGGCGTGAATGGGTCTTAAGTGTGTAGAGATAAATAGGCACAAATAGAAGCCCGTTTCTGCCACTAAATACAAAATAAAAAAGCTTTAGTCAAATTAGCAATTTTAAGAACATTTCCCCCCCCTTCAGAACTGGGCCTTGTCACGTACAATTGCGAATTTATATATAAAAGTCAGAATTGTGAGATACAGACTGCATTTGTGAGAAAAAAGGCATAATTGTGAGTTTTATCTCACAATTCTGACTTTATTTCTCACAATTGTGAGTATATATCCCGCTATATCTTGCAATTTTGACTATTTCTTGCAATTGTGAGTGTATATTCTGCAACTTTGTTTATATCACAAATTTCTGAGGATGAAAAAAAATCTGAATTGCGATTGTGTATTATGCAATTCTGAGAAAAAAGTCAATTGGGAGATATAATCTTGCATTTGTGAGAAAAAAAGATAATTCTGAGTTTTGATCTCGCAATTCTGACTTTATTTCTCACAATTGTGAGTTTATATCAAGTTATTTTCACTTTATTTCTCGCAATTGTGAGTATATATTCTGCAATTCTGATTTTATTTATCACAATTGTAAGTATATATCATTGAATTCTGAGGAAAAAAAAATCAGAATTGCGAGTCTCTATTTTGCAATTCTGAGAAAAAAAAGTCAGAATTTTGAGATACAAACTCGGATTTGCGAGGAAAAAAGTAATAATTGTTGAGTTTTTATCTCGCAATTCGGACTTTTTTTCTCACAATTGAGAGTTTATATCCAGCTATTTTGACTTTATAACTCGTATTTGTACTTATATAGCCTACAATTTTTAATTTATTTCTCACAATTGTGAGTTTATATCATGCAATTCTGAGAAAAAAAGTCAGAATTGTGAGGTACAAACTCGCATTTGCAAGAAAAAAAGTCTGAATTGTGAAAAAATGAATAATTGATATATATTCTGTAATATATATTCTGCAATTTTGCCTTAATTTCTCGCAATTGTGAGATTTTATCATGGAATTCTGAGAAAAAAAAGTCAGAATTTCAAATTTTGTATTGAGAAATTCTGAGGAAAAAAAGTCAGAATTGGAAGATACAAATTCACATTTGCGAGAAAAAATGTCATAATTATACAAATCTCATAATTTTGACTATTTCTCGCAATTGTGAGATTTTATCATGGAATTTTGAATCATACGGCAAAAATCATAATTGTGAGTTTTCATCTCCCAATTCTCACTTCATTTTTCATAATTGTGAGTTTATATAATACATATTTTAAGAAAAAAAAGTCAGAATTGCAAATTTTCTATTATGCAATTCTGAGAAAAAAGTCAGAATTGGGAGTTTTTATTTCGCAATTTTGACTTTATTTCTGGCAGTTGTAGGTTTATATCATGGAATTCTGAGGAAAAAAAAGTCAGAATTGTGAGATAGAAACTCGCATTTGCCAGAAAAAAAGTAATTATTGTGAGCTTTTAGCTCGCAATTCTGACTTCATTTCTCGCAATTGTGAGTTTATGTCATGAAATTCTGAGTAAAAAGTCAGAATTGCAAATTTTGTAAGCAATTCTGACGAAAAAGTCAGAATTGGGAGATACAAAATCATATTTGCGGGAAAAAATGCCACAATTGTACAAATCTCGCAATTGTGAGTATACAGCAATTTTGTCTGTATCACAGAATTTTGAGGGGGAAAAAATCTGTATTGTGGAATACTTGAGCTGCATAACAGAAAGAATATTAACCGTATACCATCAACCTAATAAAACTACTTTAAAGTTAACCTGAATTCGAAATGGACCATGTTTACATTCTTAATACAGGTTTATTTTGAGCATAATTCATTGTAGCAAAGTATTTAAAATCTTCATAGCATTCATCAAAATGCAACAGTTACAACCAATTTGCTGTCAAAAAAGACATTTGTTGTAGTTGCTGTTATAGTCCAATCAATTCTTGGCTAATAAATCAAGTTCTATCCAACTTTCTGAACCATTTAAACCCTGTTTCACTTTGAAATATGTCAGATCACAGTCAAACGGGTTGTGAATGGTGTATCACGCTGACTTTAAAGTTTAAGAGTGGTGTTTGTGCATCACTAGGCAGGAACTCTGCTTGTTTGAGTCATTATTTCAGCAAATGGTGCTGATCGTGTTGCTGAAATCAAACATGGAAGTCCTAAAGGTAGGTAAACTTGAACTGTTCTCAACCTTTGCCCATCACAAGAACTCTTTCTTTGTTTTGGACACCTGCTCAGCTCATCCATCAAGATAACAGGCAATTATCAGGCACTGCAAGCAGACCCACTCTTCAGCCACTTTTGTGTGCCTTCTCAAATTGCACGCTTACTTGAGTCAGAGAATCCTCCTCCTGTGTGTTTCTCCATCAGGTCTCTGCGTCTTATTTGTTCCTCTGTATTTCCGTCCAGTTAACAGATAAAAAATCACTTCTGCGTCCTTCCTGTTCTTCCCAGGATGCGGCTCAAGTCTGGCTAATGATGGGCTCCTTAAATCTGACCAGCCTAAAAAGACAAAAAAAAAAAAAAAAAAAAGATCACGCATATACAGAAAATCAAACACATCATACAACTATTTTTCTTAAATAATTCATGTTGATAAAGGTGGGCGGTATGAGTAATTTAATATCACAATTGCTAAATGTGACCCTGGACCACAAAACCAGTCATAATGTGTAGCAATTGCCAAAAATACATTGCATGGGTCAAAATGATCTTTTATGCCAAAAATCATTTGAATATTAAGTAAAGATTATGTTTCATGAAGATATTTTGTACATTTTCTACTGTAAATATATCAAAACTTAATTGTGATTAGTAATATGCATTGCCAAGAACTTTATTTTGAAAACATTAAAGGTGATTTTCTCAATATTTAGATTTTTTCGCACCCTCAGATTCCAGATTTTCAAATAGTTGTGTCTCTGCCAAATAATTATGTATAAATCTCAGTTTCACAAAACCTTATGGCTGGTTTTATCTAGGGTCACATATAACTATATGAAGCATATCGTATATTACAATGCAGCTAATTTTAAAGGAGACTGAATGAATACGATGTTTTTTTTTTTTTTTTTTTTAAATTATTATTATTAGTTCGTAACACAACCATATATTTTGGGACAATACAGTCAAAATCTAAATTACTTTATTTTTTAATTATCTTATTATAATTCTATTTAACTAAAACTAAAATTAAGACCATTAAAAATGTTACTAGAAATAACTGGAATAAGATAGAAAGTTGATTTAGTTTAC
>NC_133363.1:58678830-58683830 GCF_049309525.1 Garra rufa
GATTGATAGGGGATCAAATACTTATTTCACTCATTAAAATGCAAATCAACTTATGACTTTTTTGAAATGGGTTTTTCTAGATTTTTTAAATAAACCTACCATTAAAATGATAGACTGATCAGTTCTTTGTCAGTGGCCAAGCATACAAAATCAACAGGGGATCAAATAATTTTTCCCTCACTGTAATATCAGTACCAAGATATCAGTAACATTGAATAGCATATTTTTTCTGCATACAGGCCTCTTTGCGTGAACTTTCTCCACTGCCCTTTTGCCCAGCACATATTCACCATCGCTGTACTAATTACATCTTGTGCACTGGGTCACATGCGTGACATTCTCACACGGACCTGTTCACCCCTCACATTCATTACAACCTGCTTCTCTGAAAATGTCCCTTGATGGACTAGCTGTGCTTTCTTTTTTTCCTCCTTCTGTTTTCTGCCTGGTTACCCCCATCGCTCCTCCATTCATTCTGACTTCATTAGATGAATGAGGAAGTGTTTTCGTGTGTTGTCGGCTGGAATTCTCTGTGTGGTCGCTGATGGGTTTTGGGGGCTTTGGATTCTTGTGGCCTCCTCAACACATACATCTTCAGTTCGAGTGTGTGTTTGACTCAGATTGTCCAGCCAAAGGAACTAGTTTGGTAAAATATCATAGAGATTCGAAGGGACAGCTTGGGCACGACAAACACTGAAAATTTAATCTGTTTCCATGCTCACGGGCCTGATAATTGCGTGACCTTAGTGCAGAAAGGATGAGATGTAAGCTGAGATAGTGGTAATCTTTTAAGCCAACACAAATTTAATTACTGACTGGCAAACAGCCTGGTACTTCTCCTGACGAGGTTCTGAACGCCCGCTGACAATAAAACCATAACGATACCCTTGAAACTTTTTTAAAAAGACTTCACTTTTATTTCGTCTGTCATGGTTGATCAGGCTGTCCTTTTCATCAGGATGGCGATAAATGTGATTATATGATTACTTTGCTTGAAAGCCGTGTGTCTTGTTCCCTTCCGGGAACTCGAGCCGCGTCAGGAACGCTATGGGGAACGCCATTGGCGGGCCGCACTCTGAACTGTGTATAACAACCAATGAAATGACGGGAGTGACGTCACAGGCGCGGTGACGTCATCGACCGGGAAGTATAAAACGCGTGCGTTTGAAGCCGGCGGCAGCTTTTGTCATTCAGCGAGAGCGCTCTGTGTCTGTGTCTGTCTCGGTCATACTGCTGTTTTTTCGTGCCAGTTTGCACGGCTTTTATTTGAGTAGTATGACCTTTAAAATGCAACCATGGGGGAAAGAAGTGTTACGAAACTAGGCGGTACAAGCAGCCACATAGATAGTGTGTTCCTTCCTGCCAATGCTTCATTGTTGGTGGGGATACACACAGTCTATGTGTGGTCTGCTTGAGTGTAGAGCACGCACAGTCAGCCCTCGAAAAGGCTGACTGCCCACAGTGTGAGCGTAAAAATCTCCACTGCGGGTGCTCCACAGAAGGCTCTCTTCGAGGAGGGAGCCTTCGCCAGCGTTTCTCGCGGGTCTGGCCCCGCTTCCGCCGAGGCGGAGCGGTTGCTGCACTCGCTGAGATCGCGGCTCGATCTATTAGAGGGACTGGAGACGGGTGTTTTAAAAATACCCTATCTCCTCTCCTATCTGATGGATCGGTAAACCTTTTTTCTGGATGAGGAAGCCCGCAATGCGGTTACTTCCCTCCAGGAAAGGTTTTCAACGCTTTCCATATCTTCCTCCAAGGAGGTTGATGTAAGGTGCGTTGTCAAAAGTATTTAACCGCCCCCCCTGATCGCCTCAGTATGATGAGCTGGTGGTTGTGCTGACTGTGCATTAGCTAAATAAGATATGAGCCGCAGAAAAGCAAACGTTTTGCTTCCTGCGGACTAAGTCAGCACTTCCAAACGGAGCTTTCTGTCCTTCCCGATCTACATTGAGTTTTAGATCTGGGAAAAACTAGAAAGTAAAGATGACGCCGCGGGTTGAACAGACGCTATCAGCCTCTGTTCCCCGGTCTAGGCATCATTTCTGAAGGCTCCGTCTTTGCTCTTCAGGCCGCCTAATAAAACTTCAGGCTTGATGAGCAAATGAACACGTGTCGGGGTTCCTGACGGGAAAGATTTAAACCCCAGCCGTGTACCAGCTCTCCACATCAGAGGCGCAGAAACAGAGCGATGCCGCCCGCGTTCCTCCGGCTATGCCTAGAGGACCCGGAAAGCAACGCTCTAAGTCGGGGGCTTCCAAGAAAAAGAAGAGGTTCGACCTGAGGGTCGTCCTCCTATCCAGGAAGTCCTCGCCTAAACGGCCCTGACGGTTGTGGCTCAGGGCCGTTGAGGGCAGCCCCTCGCGAGGGGGTTTGCACCGTACCTCCGGGTGCGGGTTTCAGACCCCTTCGTGGCCCTCAGGAGATGAGTCAGCTAACCCTGCCAGTGTTACAGGGCGCGGCTATCTCCCGCGAACATCCTCTAGCTGTTCCGCCCGGAAACGTAGCGGCCCTGGAGAGTTCGCAGCCCCCGCGGGGGTCTCTCGAAGAGCTAGTTCAGGAGCTTCCTGCCAGCTTGCTGTTACAGGTCTCCGAGTTAGTTCCTCGAGTAAATCCAGACACCAGTCTCGAGAGGCTGGTACCCTAAGTAAACTCTCTGGCAGCGTGGAAACTACTGCCAAATGTTTCAAAGTGGGTCCTGCGTACTGTAGAGAAAGGTTACACTATTCAGTTCGGCGCCAAGCCGACACCTTTCAGCGGGGTAAACCCCGAGCAGGGTCTGGAACAGGAAGTCAGTACAGGAAGTTTCTCAGGCTCGCTTTCAGGGGCAAAGCTCACCAATACAGAGTACTTCCTTTCGGCCTAGCTCTCACCCGAACTTTCACGAAGTGTGTGGATGCTGCTCTGGCTCCTCCGTGATTCCAGGACATCCGCATACTCGACTGGTCGATTCTGGCCAGCTCAGAATAATTAGCGGCTCAACATCGAGGTGTTGTTCTCGCTCTCATGAAAGAATTGGGGTTGAGACTCAACACCAAGAAGGGTGTGATTTCTAAAAATCACTTATCTAGGTGTAGTCTGGGATTCGACCACGATGCAGGCACGAATGTCACCTGCTCGGTTCGAGTCGATCCTTACTGCAGTAAATGCGGTCAAGCTAGGCCCGTCACCCACTGTCTACAGTCCCAAGTACTGTTAGGTCTTATGGCAGCCGCTTCCAACGTGATACCTTTTGGACTGCTGCTTATGAGACCACTTCAGTGGTGGCTCAAACCAGGCGGTTCTCCCCGAGGGGAAACCCATTTCGCAAGATCAAGGTCACGCGGCGCTGCCTACGTGCCTTGGCCATGTGGAAGAAACCCTGGTTTCTCTCTCAGGGTCCGGTTCTGGGAGCTCCTCGTCGCCGCGTCATGCTAGCGACGGACGCATCCCTCACCGGATGGGGAGGCGGTCATGAGTGGCCGCTCAACCCAAGGCCTGTGGAGCAATTCCATCTCTCCTGGCACACAAATCGCCTAGAGATGCTAGCCGTGTTCCACGCCCTGAAGTGTTTCCTTCCAAAAGGTATCCGCTCACGCCCCTTATATAAGCTGGCGTACCGGATTCTCCTATGGTCTTAAGGAAAGACTTCTCTCCCTGAGAGCAGTCCAGTATCTCTGGACGTGGGAGCAGACGTCCTGCCAGGCAGGGGCTGAGGCCCGGGGAATGGATGCTTCACCCAGAGGTGGTGAAGCAGATCTGGAGAACATTTGGCCAGGCACAGGTGGACCTGTTTGCGACTCAAGAGACATCGCACTGTCCCCTCTGGTACTCTCTAGTTCCTCCAGCTCCACTGGGGCTGGATGCCATGGCACAGACGTGGCCGAGGCTGCGTCTGTACGCCTTTCCCCTGATCGCTCTGCTCCCGGGAGTTCTGGAACGGGTCCGTCGGTTTCAAGTGCGGCTGCTACTAGTAGCCCCGTACTGGCCGGCACGAGTATGGTTCTCGGACCTGGTATCTCTCCTAGACGGCTCTCCGTGGGAGATTCCCGTCAGGAGGGACCTCCTGTCTCAGGCTGGGGGCGCAATATGCCACCCCCACCCAGAGAAGTGGAGGTTATGGGTGTGGCCCCTGAGGGGGCACAACTCATAGGAGCGAGTCTCTCAACCGAGGTTGCTGAGACCTTTCTCCAATCCAGAGCTCCCTCTACGAGGAAACTGTATGGCCTTAAGTGGAACTTATTCACGAGATGGTGCCGCGAGCACCACCTGGACCCAGTCAACTGCCCGGTCGGTACAGTTCTGGAGTTCCTATAGTCTCGCCTTTCCGCAGGGCTAGCTCACTCCACCCTGAGGGTTACGTGGCGGCTATAAACGCCTTCCACGCCCCTCTAGGTGGCCTCTCAGTGGGCAAGTACCCCCTGGTCACACGTTTCCTCCACGGTCGGGAGATCGAGGCTTCATCAGGAAGTAATGAAGCATGGAGACTCAGAAGTTGGGACCTCTGGCGACTCGATAGATATCGCAAGGTTCTCTCTGGTTCTCCTTAGTGCCTCCAGGTCCGCCCGGACTGGACGCCATAGTACAGACGTGGCTGAGGCTGCGTCTGTACACATTCTCCCGATCACTGTGCACCCTGGAGTTCTGGAAAGAGCATGCCGGCATCGTCACGGCTAGTCCAACCATGGCCTTGGACCTTCCCTCTCAAGCTGGGGGCGCGGCCTGCTACCCCCACATGGAGAGGTGGAAAGTTATGAGTATGGCCCCTGGGGGGGGCGCAACTCATAGACTAGGGTCTCTCAACCGAGGTTGTTGAGACCCTGCTCCTATCCAGAGCTCCCTTCACGAGGAAACCTTAAGTGACTGTTTGCTTCATGGTGTCACGAACACCATCTAGACCAAGTTACTGCCCGTTGGTACAGTACTGAGTCCTCGCAAACCCACAAAACCAGCTCACTCCATCCTGAGGGTGTTCGTGGCGGCTTATTGGCCTACCACGCCCCTCGTGGTGGCTCGTCGGTATG
>NC_133363.1:58688830-58709776 GCF_049309525.1 Garra rufa
CTCCAAGGCCATCCTGATGAATCTGGGCTCTGCTGGTGGCAATATCTCAAGGCAGACAGTCCAATGGACACTGCACACCGCTGGGTTCCACGGACGCAGACCAAGGAGGACACCACTTCTCCAGATAAGACACACAAAAGCCTGCTTGGCCTTTGCAAATGCTCATCTGGACAAAGAAGACGACTTCTGGTCTTGTTTTATGGTCAGATGAAACAAAAATTGAATTGTTTGGCCACAATGATGTAGCCTTCATTTGGCGTAAAAAAGGAGAAGCCTTCAACCTAGGGCTGGGCGATTCTTTCGATTTTTTAGATTAATTCGAATTTACGTTTTAAGACAATTTAATTTTTTATTAAATTTAGTATAATTAGGTATTCCGATTTTTTAATAAAAATATTAGATACATTGTAATTGCACCAATGGCAGAATAATTAAGAGGCAATGTTGTCCGACCACATGATGGCGCGCCTAACTAACCGCTGTATTCAGAACGGAAAACAAATACGCGTTCTGGTAAAATAACGCGAGTCACTAAGTGGACATGATTAGCTGCTTGCTAGCAAGTTAGCCTGTTATATTACATACAATTTCACTTATCACATAAACAGAGTAGAGAGATGATTGAAGACAATAGCGAATTATTTGCATATCAAGGCTCGAGTGCGACCAGCATATTTGTATTTGCGCTGAGTGGAGCTTCAAAGGTTTCTATGTGTTTTGCACGTTGACTAATGTGTCTCAAGTGTAGAGAGAGTGTCAATAAGAGACTGAATGGGCAGTAGCTTCGTTTATTATAATAGAGCTTTGTGATATTGCGAACTAAGATGAGTGACAGCTTTTAATCATTTTTAAGGGAGTTTGTAAACGAGATATTGATTTATTATAACAGTTAAATAAACAAGAAGTTATTATTAAGTGACTTGCATTGTCTGACTATAACACTATTGCCTGATTTTGCTCTATTTCGTCATCAAAAGTAATCTGAAACAAGTCACAGCTGAGCCGCTGCGCATCTCCACTCAAACACAGCGGTGTTTCGTTTATGAATGAACGTGCGTTTTTAAACGAATCTAGTGAAATGATTCAATTTCCCGTTCATTAAGAGTCACTTGCTTTATTCTTGAATGAACCATCCGTTGGAACGAATCAAATGAATATGATTCAGTAATTAAATCCGTGTCTTACCACCACCTGCTGGCAGATCGTTTCAGTTATTTAAATCATTTAATATTTCTGTCTTCAAAATTGTATATTTTTGTATACGATATAAGTCCAAGAGAAAAGCATGGAAATATATATTTTCCTCCAGTCTCATATTTATTTGTCTTACAAACATTTACTGTGTCTGGTATGATAAGAATGGGGCCTGGTGCACTGATGCAGTTGCAATGTATACTGCAAAATATATGGTGCCCATATATATTGTGGAAAAGCTGGGGTTTCTTTACATGCTAAAAGTAGTAGGGGGGGAAAAATCGATTTAAATCGTAAATCGGATTTTTTGTGAAAAAAATCGGGGATTTTTATTTTTAGGCCATATCGCCCAGCCCTACTTCAACCCTAAGAACACCATCCCCACTGTCAAACATGGTGGTGGGAACCTAATGTTTTGGGGGTGTTTTTCAGCCGGTAGACCAGTGGACATTTCAGCACGACAACGACCCAAAACACACAGCAAAAGTGGTGAAGAAATGGTTAGCAGACAAAAACATTAATGTTTTGCAGTGGCCCAGCCACAGTCCTGACTTAAATCCAATTGAGAATCTGTGGAGGGAGCTAAAGATCAGGGTGATGGCAAGGAGACCCTCCAACCTGAAATAAGTTGGAACTCATCGCTAAAGATGAATGGGCAAAAATACCAGTGGAGACATGCAAAAAGCTGGTCAGCAATTATAGAAAGCATTTGATGTAATAGCCAAAAAAGGCTTTTCTATTGATTATTAAGAAGGGTATGAATAATTTTGGACATGCCACTTTTTGTTCAAATGTAAATAAAAGATGAGTAATAATTTTTTTCCACAATGATGCCTCTTGTACATCATCTTATCGTCTTCTGGGAGACATCTATGTCATTTCTAATAAAAAAAAAAAACTTGCTGGTTGAATAAAGGTAACTTTAAGTCAGAATTTGCCAGGGGCCGTGCTTGACTGTATATATGTGTGTGTGTGTGTGTGTGTGTATATATATATATATATATCAATAAATCATGTAATAGTATGTATAGCAAAAAAAAAAAATGTTAAGATTATTTGACTGACTTATGTGTACCAAATTTACTTAAACTAAAAACTTAAATAAAATCATTTATAAAGCTAATTAGAATTCAATTAGAATTAGCATCCAACTGCAAAATGAGTAACGGGTTAAGTTCAGTTAAGTTCAATTAAGTTAAGATTAGTTGACTCAAATTGACTAAAAGATATATAGAAAATGTTTAAATAATGATAAAAAATTACTAAAACTTAAACTATTAAAATAAAAACTGAAAATATAAAAACAAAATCTAATTCAAAATAATAATAAATAATATAATATTTTTTAAAAAAAAAGGAGTAAATGTTCAGAATTATTCTGCATGTTTTTTTTTTTAAATGAGGTTCTTCAGTTTTGTAAATATATGTGTGTTGCAGGTCGTGTGTATGCCGTTCTGTCCAAGCGGGAAGGACGAGTCCTACAAGAGGAGATGAAGGAAGGGACGGACATGTTCATCATTAAGGCTGTACTTCCTGTTGCCGAGAGTTTCGGATTCGCTGATGAGATCAGAAAGAGGACGAGCGGCCTGGCCAGCCCACAGCTAATCTTCAGCCACTGGGAGGTAAATAAATTAATAAATGAATGAATGTCTGTGTGTGAATGAAGGAACAAACAAATTATTGAACGCACAGGCGAATGAATGGTTTTATGTTAGACTGCCCTGTCCCACTAAGGACAATTTAACACTCAATATATAGATTTTAAAAACTATCAGCTGATCAATCAGAAATGGTTGCTTTTTCCACCTTAGTTGTTGTTATCTGCAAAATCCAATATCCGTTGACCTGTTTAATAATTAATGAAGGAATGAATGAATAAACAAGTGAACGAACGTGTGAAGATGGAATGAATGATTAAGCAAATTAATAATTAATGAATGAGTATAAATGATGAATGAATGAATAATGAACAAACTAGTAAACAAACAACTGCAGCAATTGAAGAATAAATGAATGAGAGTTGATTAATAGACAAATAAGTGAATAATGAATGAATGTGCTAATGAATCAGTGTGAATGAATGAACGAACCAATATGCTTGTTTGAGTCATTTTTCATGTTTGCTTCATATTGCTTCATATTTTCTGTCAAAATTGTCTCTGATGAATAGAAAAAAATCAATTTCAAGTGTCCTTCCTGATTAAAAAAAATATCTTTCTGACACCAAACTTGAACAGTAGTGTATGAATGTAAAATTGACAGTAAATTGAAGAATGAATGAGATGTTTCTCCTTTGCTCTTTGACTAGATAAACATGTGTTCAGTTATCTCACCAGCAGTCAATGCTTTCTTCTGAACACAGTGTTAGTTTACTGGACAGGACAGGCTGTACACCGCAAAGATACTGGACCCGGTGCCAGACGTTCATATCCATACAGACGCCTGATAATGTGTGATCATACGTGGCTGGAAAACTGTATGGGCAGGCCAATCCATCAGATCCAGTCCTATTGATCTGCTGTCAGATGTCAGTACTGCTGATCTGGCAAAAGCGTGTTTACCTTGAGAGTGTCGATCAGACAGTGAACGAGTCGTGTGTGTGTGTGTGTGTGTGTGTGTGTGTGTGTGTGTGTGTGTGTGTGTGTGTGTGTGTGTGTGTGTGTGTGTGTGTGTGTGTGTGTGTGTGTGTGTGTGTGTGTGTGTGTGTGTGTGTGTGTGTGTGTGTGTGTGTGTGTAAGTGTGAGTGTGAACCCAGAGAGCGTGCTGGATTGATCTGTGCATCACAGACGTGAGGCAGAGACACGTACACAGTGTAGTGCTGGAGTAACATTACATAAATGCTTACAGTGATTCTCAACCATCAGAGCTGAGCTGCATTCAGAGCTGACTGAATCCAATTAAAGTTGTTGTAGAAAGCAAAATGCAGAATTGTAATTTGAATTTTTAGTAAATAGAATTCAGATGGATGGATTGAATGATGGATGGATGGATAGATGACAGATGGAATGAACAATAGATGGATTATGGAATGATAGATGGATTAATGGATAGAAAGATGTATGAATGGATGAATGGAAAGAACAATAGATAATTGGATGGATGAATGGATGGATGGATGGAATGATAGATATATTAATAGATAGAAGGATGGATGGATGGAAACAACAATCGATGGATGGATGATGGAACAATAGATGGATTAATGGATAGAAAGGTGGGTGGATGGATGGATGGAAAGAACAATAGATAATTGGATGAATGATAGATTAATGGATAGAAAGGTGGATGGATGTAAAGAACAATCGATGGATGGATGATGGAGTGATAGATGCATTGATGGATGGATGGATGGATGATGATGGAATATTAGATGGATTAATGGATAGAAAGTTGGATGGATAGATGAAAAAAACAGTAGATGGATGATGGAATGATAGATGGATTAATGGATAGAAAGATGGATGAATGAAAGAACAATGAATGGATGAATGATGGAATGATAGATGTATTAATGGATAGAAAGGTGGATGAATGGAAAGAACAATAGATGGATGATGGATGGATGGATGGATGGATGATGGAATGATAGATGGATTAATGGGTAGAAAGGTGGATGAATGGATGGATGGATGGAAAGAACAATGGATGGATGATGGAATGATAGATGGTTTAATGTATAGAAAAATGGTTGGATGGATGGATGGAAAATAATAGATGGATGAATGGATAGAAAGATGAATGAATGAATGAATGATGGATGGATGGATGGATGGTTAGATGGAACAAACGGATGGATGGATTGAACAATAGATAATTGGATGGATGAATGGATGGATGGATGGATGCAATGATAGATATATTAATAGATAGAAAGATGGATGGATGGAAACAACAATCGATGGATGGATGATGGAACGATAGATGGATCAATGGATAGAAAGGTGGGTGGATGGATGGATGGAAAGAACAGTGGATGAATGGATGAATGATAGATTAATGGATAGAAAGGTGGATGGATGTAAAGAACAATCGATGGCTGGATGATGGAGTGATAGATGCATTGATGGATGGATGGATGATGATGGAATATTAGATGGATTAATGGATAGAAGGTTGGATGGATAGATGAAAAAAACAATAGATGGATGGATGGATTGATGGATGATGGAATGATAGATGGATTAATGGATAGAAAGATGGATGGATGAAAGAACAATCAATGGATGAATGATGGAATGATAGATGCATTAATGGATAGAAAGGTGGATGAATGGAAAGAACAATAGATGGATGGATGGATGAAATAATAGATGGATTAATGGGTAGAAAGGTGGATGAATGGATGGATGGATGGATGGATGGATGGAAAGAACAATGGATGGATGATGGAATGATAGATGGTTTAATGGATAGAAAAATGGTTGGATGGATGGATGGAAAATAATAGATGGATGAATGGATAGAAAGATGAATGAATGAATGAATGAATGATGGATGGATGGTTAGATGGAACAAACGGATGGATGGATTGAACGATGGATGGATGGATACATGAGGAATAATGAATAGAAAGATGATGGATGGATTAATAAATGCATTGATGAATGGATACAAATGAATTAATGGAGAAATAGAGATGGATGGATGGATTATAGATAGATATATATGAATAGAACAATAAATGAATTGATAGAATGATAGATGGATCGAGATATGATGAGTTGAATGATGAGACAGACAGACAGACAGACAGACAGATAGATAGATAGATAGAGTGAATGAATTGTTATTCTTTGTAAATCTTCACTGATCTTTTAACTCAATGGAGTGGAGGCGTTCAGTCGTGTGTATTTTTAGCTGTTTGTTTCTCACGTGGGAGTTCACTGTGAGTTAGTAGAGCATTTCAGGTGTGTGTGTGTGTGTGTGTGTGTGTGTGTGTGTGTGTGTGTGTGTGTGTGTGTGTTTGGTGGGGGATTGGCGTGAAAGAGGATCAAAGGCTGTAGACGCCACATGTGTGCCGTCTTTAACCCGACGGCTGGCTGGACGTGTTCTCTCCACGCCAGGGCTGCGTGAGCGGACGGAGCTCTACGGCCATATGGCGCTACTGTCAGCCAGGATGATGGGTCGAGTTAAGCCAGACATGACACACACACAAACACTCGCAAAGGGCATATAAGGTCATCTGCTACTTCACAAAACAGTTGCGGCACTTTTTCATGCTGTCTTTGAGTGCAGGAACCTGCGCCTTATTCACAAAACACCCAAAATCCAGCATAACCTGACTCTGAGTGTGCTGGTATAACAGAGTATTTAAATGATTTGTTTTAATTGTCTGTGATTAAAATTAAATCACGATCACAGATAATAGGATTTAAACTTACAACCTCATAGTTACCTTTGACCCTTTGCAGCACTCCTGATCAATCAACCTGAGATTTAGTGCTAATCTTGATTATTATTATGCATGTCTGGAATACTTGATTCTAATTGGTCAACTGTGGCATTCTGCAGTCAAATACTTTTGTTTTTTTTTACCTCTAAGCTGCATAATTGACCCAGGAAACTGGTTTACTACATAGCTGTGCAGGTTCATTTCATACCACTCTGCATTCTCATTTAGTCTCACGTAATAAAATAGTTTAGTTTTGTTTGTTAGTGCTTGTAATAATAAATACTACTGTAGCAAAAAAAAAAAAATGTATTTATGTGGTACTTGTAATAATAAATACGATTGCAGCAAAAAGAATGCTTGCTTTCTTTATTCATTTGGTACTAATAAATGCTATTCAGGCAAAAAAGCTTATTTGTTTATTAAATACTAATACTGATAAATACCATTGTCGCCAAAAGCGTATTTATTAATTAATTTATTTATTAGTTGGTTGGTTTGTTTGTTTGTTTGTTTGTTTGGTACTTTTAATAATAATTACTGTTGCTTAAAATTGTATTTAATTTATTTAGTACTTGTAATGATAAATAGTAAATACTAAATACAAAAATAAATCTTCCTTTATTTATTTATTTATTTATTTATTTATCTATTTATTTATTTGGTACTTGTAATAATAATTACTGCTGCATCAAAAATAAATCTTGCTTATTTATTTATTTGGTACTAATAAATACTGTTTTGGCAAAAATAAATCTTGCTTATTTATTTATTTGGCACTAATAAATACTATTGTGGCAAAAATAAATCTTGCTTATTTATTTATTTGGCACTAATAAATACTATTGTGGCAAAAATAAATCTTGCTTATTTATTTATTTGGCACTAATAAATACTATTTTGGCAAAAATAAATCTTGCTTATTTATTTATTTGGCACTAATAAATACTATTGTGGCAAAAATAAATCTTGCTTATTTATTTATTTGGTACTAATAAATACTATTGTGGCAAAAATAAATCTTGCTTATTTATTTATTTGGTACTAATAAATACTGTTTTGGCAAAAATAAATCTTGCTTATTTATTTATTTGGCACTAATAAATACTATTGTGGCAAAAATAAATCTTGCTTATTTATTTATTTGGTACTAATAAATACTGTTTTGGCAAAAATAAATCTTGCTTATTTATTTATTTGGCACTAATAAATACTATTGTGGCAAAAATAAATCTTGCTTATTTATTTATTTGGCACTAATAAATACTATTGTGGCAAAAATAAATCTTGCTTATTTATTTATTTGGTACTAATAAATACTATTGTGGCAAAAATAAATCTTGCTTATTTATTTATTTGGTACTAATAAATACTATTGTGGCAAAAATAAATCTTGCTTATTTATTTATTTGGTACTAATAAATACTATTGTGGCAAAAATAAATCTTGCTTATTTATTTATTTGGTACTAATAAATACTGTTTTGGCAAAAATAAATCTTGCTTATTTATTTATTTGGCACTAATAAATACTATTGTGGCAAAAATAAATCTTGCTTATTTATTTATTTGGTACTAATAAATACTATTGTGGCAAAAATAAATCTTGCTTATTTATTTATTTGGTACTAATAAATACTGTTTTGGCAAAAATAAATCTTGCTTATTTATTTATTTGGCACTAATAAATACTATTGTGGCAAAAATAAATCTTGCTTATTTATTTATTTGGCACTAATAAATACTATTGTGGCAAAAATAAATCTTGCTTATTTATTTATTTGGTACTAATAAATACTATTGTGGCAAAAATAAATCTTGCTTATTTATTTATTTGGCACTAATAAATACTATTGTGGCAAAAATAAATCTTGCTTATTTATTTATTTGGTACTAATAAATACTATTGTGGCAAAAATAAATCTTGCTTATTTTATTAATTTTTTTGGCACTTAATAATGGATACGATTGCAGCAAAAAGAAAGCTTATTTATTTATTTGGTACTTGTAATAATAATTACTGTTGTGTCAAAAATAAAGCTTATTTATTCATTTTTTGTTGGTACTTGTAATGATAAATACTGTTGTGGCAAAAAAGAATGCTTGCTTTATTTATTTATCTGTTTATTTATTTATTTGGTGCTTGTAATAATAATTAATGTTGTGGCAAAAAAAGAAAGCTTGCTTTATTTATTTATCTATTTATTTATTTGGTACTTGTAATAATAATTACTGTTTTATCAAAAATAAAGCTTATTTATTTATCTTTTTTATTTAAGAAATACTATTGTGGCAGAAAGAAAGGTTGCTTATTTTGCACTTGTAATAATGCATAAGATTGCAGCAAAAAGCCTATTTATTGTTTTATTTATTCATTCATTCATTTGGTACTTGTAATAGTTAATACTATTGTGGCAAAAAGAAAGCTTATTTATTTATTTGGTACTTGTAATAGTTAATACTATTGTGGCAAAAAGAAAGCTTGGTTTATTTATTTATCTATTTATTTATTTATTTGCTACTTGTAATAACAAATACTGTTGAAACCAAATGAAAGCTTTTTTAATTCATTAATTTGTTATTTTTATTTATTTGTTTATGTGTTTTAACATTAATTAATATAGTACGTGTAATAAGTAATATTGCTACAAAAAGTAGGCTGGCTTGCTTTATTTATTTATGTGATAATATTGTGGCTACACTTAGAAAGCAGATTTATGCATAGTCATCTGGTCAGAAAATATTTAGCTTCAAGTTAATACTAAATTTTATGATAATATAATACATTATGTCTTGTTAATGTCAATGCTGAAGCATGAGTGTTGAGTTAACTTTATTCTGGCAGAGACATTTTACTTGGTTTACTTTAAACCATGAATAATGCTCTGTATCTCTACTAAGATAAGAACAGTTAATAATCTCCTCCTTCACATGAGACTTCTCGTACTTATTGTGTTTGAGTACAGTTTGAGTATCACTAACACACACATGACTCAAATTGTCCTCTGGTCTTGGTACTTGCAGACTGTGTTTGCCTTGCTGGAGGAGGGTAATTCAATTCCAAGTTTAATTCAAACCTTGCCTTGCTAGATTTTGGGGCCTGCTGCATTTTCAATTCTCCTAAATGTGGCCTTTGTGTGCAAGAGAAAAGGCTAAAGACAGTGTAAAGCAAAGCACTGCAGCCCGTTTCGTCCTTCTGTGTGTGTGTGTGTGTGTGTGTGTGTGTGTGTGTGTGTGTGTGTGTGTGTGTGTGTGTGTGTGTGTGTGTGTGTGTGTGTGTGTGTGTGTGTGTGTGTGTGTGTGTGTGTGTGTGTGTGGAGCGTCTCCTCTTACAGCTGAACTGCTGTTGTTCTCTTTTCTGAGAACATTTTATGGGTCTTAAGGTGCTTGTTTTGACTGCAGGACTTCTACAAATCTGTGTTGTTTTGCTAGGCCTAGGGAGTTTATAAGAATAGCACACTAAAAAAATAAAAAAAATCTGTCATCATTTACTCACTTTCATGCTGTTTCATGTCCTGTATGATTTTTTTTGTTGTTCTTTGAAGCATAAAAGATGATCTTCAGCACAATGCTCACTACTCTTTTCCATTACATCATATTTAAGTTGTAAATGTACATCTTTTCCATACAAAGCAAATAAATAGTTGCCATTGATTATCAATAAAGGACAGAAGCAGCAGAATGTTTTTTCTCCACTAGTTTATATTTATATGCTCACTACAGTTGAAATGTCTGAGTTGATTTTTTTTTTTCCTAGAAATGCTTCTATTCAGCAAAGATGCATTAAATTGATGTAAAAAAAAAAAAATACAATGAAAAAACAATAGAAACATTTAGAATCTCACACATTTTTTTAAATGCCTGTTCTTTTAGAATTTTTTATTAACAAAAACAGTGTGAAAAAATGTTGTTTTTTATCATGGTTTCCAAAAAAAAATATGAAGCAGCACAAATGTTGTAAACATTTACAATAATCATAAATATTTCTTGAGCAGCAAATCAGCATATTAGAATGAGTTCTAAAGGATCTGACACTGAAGAATGGAAATTCAAATACATGTTAAATTTATTAAAACAGAAACAGTTATTTTAAATTGTTATAATATTTCACAATATTACTGTTAATTTTACTGTTTTTTATTTTATTTTAACTAAATGAATAAATAAATGCATTAAGTATGTATTAACCTGCATTTTAACTACAATATATATTAACTTTTTTTCTCTCAAATGCGAGTATGCATCTCACAATTCAGACTTTTTCTTGGTATTCTGACTTTTTTCTTAGAATTGCATGATATAAACTCACAATTGCAAAAAGTAAAGTCAGAATTGCAAGATAAAAATTCACAATTCTGACTTTTTTCCTCGCAGTTGCAGGTTTGCATCTCGCAGTTCTGACTTTCTCACAATTTTGACTTTTTTTCTTAGAATTGCGTGATATAAACTCACAATTCTGCCTTTTTCTCTAAAATGCGAGTTTGTATCTCACAATTCTGACTTTAAGTCGAGATATAAAGTCGCAATTGCAAAAAAAGTCAGAATTGTGAGATAAAAAGTTGCAATTATGTAAAATATATTTCAATCGAAAACAGTTATTTTAAATTGTAATATTATTGCAGTTTTTTAGATTAGTATGCCACTGAATGGAAAAAAAAAGCTAATTGTGACTTTTATCTCACAATTCTGACGAACATTAGTCTATTTCTGTCTATATTTATGTTTAGATATTTTTAGATATAGTCTAAATTCATACATTAACTTAAGAAACTACAAGAAACACAAGTCATTATTCACTAAAAATATTTTCAAATGCATTCAGATATTATGCATCATATACATTCAGATTCTTCAAGATGTGTCAGTTTTGACATGTGTCACGTCAAATGTTATTGTTTATCACATTTCATGACACATCAGCATTGATATCAGACCTGGGTTGATTGGCATCTTGAAATTCATATTTTTATAGGGGAGGAAGATTTTCAGCAAAAGATATATAAATATTTATAGAGATGGAGAAAGAGAGAAATTCACATTCTCTTCAGAACATCATACTGGTTTGAAATGACACAAGGGTAATTCTGACTTTTTATCTCACAATTCTGACTTTTTCTTGCAATTTTCTTGCAGTATGACTTTTTTTCTTAAAATTGCATAAAATAAACTGCAACGGTGAGTTATAAGACAATTGCAAGATATAAACTCAGAATTCTGACTTTTTTTCTCCGAATTGCAAGATAAAAACTTTTTTCAATTGCGTGATATAACCTCACAGTTGCAAGAAATAAATCTTTTTATCTCACAATTAAGACTTTTTCTCACAATTTTGACTTTTTTTCCTCAGAATTGCAAGATAAAAACTCAATTCTGTAAACTCGCATTTGCAAGAAAATCAAAAATTGTGAGATAAAAAGTCGCAATTACGTAAAATATATTCAAATCGAAAACAGTTATTTTAAAATGTAATATTATTGCACTTTTTTCATGTTTTTTTAGATTAGTATGGAACCCCGTTTCTGCCGCTGAATGAAAAATAAACTAGAATGTGAGTTTAATATATAAAGTTTAATATGTAAACTCACTTTTTGAGCAGTGTTTTGTCACCCAAGAACATGATTTCTCACTGGATGTGTTTTGTACAGTGAAAACGGTGCTTTGGAGCCGGTTATTGATATGTGGTTTAGCGGTTGCACATGTGTCCTCCTGCTAAAGGCATTATACGGATCCGTTTCAGGGCGACTGATACGTCAGGAAATGAAGTAGGGTGAGCAGGAATTATAACTGACAGGAGTCTTATAAAGTTGATCTGGATAGCGTTTCCTCATCGCTTTTGTTGTCGATCTCTCACCTGTCTTTCTCCCTCTCTTTCTCCGAGAGCCGCAGAGTTGAAAAGGTGCCAAACGCAGGACGCTGCACCATTAATGTGAAAACTCAGCCATATCTCAGAGAAACCTACACACTCCGTCTGACAGCCTGCATGCATGCATGTGTGTGTATGCTTGTGTGTGTGGGCAGATGTCAAGCTTTGACAGCAGCACTTCCATTGAGAGTGTGTGTGTGTGTGTGTGTGTTTGTTCCCTACTGTGCCGAGAGCCCATTAGACACCATTAGACACATATGCCAGGGCCGCGAATCCGCCCTCGATCTGTCTGCCAAGCGTCTGCCCGCCCCTGCCATGAGACACACGCACACGCACACACACACACACACACACACACACACACACTAATCAACGCCGGCCGTGAGCGAGACACATGCAGGTCAACGTAATCTAATTGTGCGAGATGGACAAAGAAATGGTCTAATGAGAGTGTGTGTGTGTGTGTGTGTGTGTGTGTGTGTGTGTGTGTGTGTGTGTGTGTGTGTGTGTGTGTGTTACACTAGGCCGTTGTGCCATTCTGACACAGTTGGTGTCATTCAATGTTGGTGCTGCTATCAAACACACACTCCTCCCCGTAGTGGACAGCGGCGGACGGTCGCTCATTAAAACCTTCCGTCTCACTACATTTCCATTCACTGGATTTGTCATTTATTATGTAACGATTATCAGATTCTAGCACAATCGGAATGATGACTGATTGAACAATGGAACAATCGTGAGAGTAAAAAAAATACTGTAAAACAGTGTTTATGTGATTGTTTGCTCTTTTGTTTAATTGATAGAGTAACATTGCTTGGGAAATTTTGCAACGGTTGCCCGAGTGCTTGACCAATATTAAGCAGCACAACTGTTTTTAGCGTTGGTAATAAATGTTTCTTGAGCAGCAAATCAGCATATAAGAATGATTTCTGAAGAATCATGTGACACTGAAGACTGGAGTAATGATGAATTTTCAGCTTTGCATCACAGGAGTAAATTACAATGTAAAATCTATTCAAATAGAACAGTTATTTTAAATTGCAATATTAGTTCACTTTTTTCTCCAAAAGTTTTTTAGATTAGTATGGAAGCCCATTTCCGCCACTGAATATGAATAAAAAAAAAGTAATTGCATGATATAAACTCACAATTCTGACTCAGAATAAAGATAAATATAAGATAAATACTCGCATTTGCAAGTCATCAAGTCAGAATTGCATCATATAAACTCGCAAAAGTCAAAATTGTAAGATATAAAATTCAAATTTTTTATTCTCAGAACTGCATGATATATACTGATAATTGCCCAATCTGACTATTTTTTCGGAATTCTGATTTTTTTCTTTTTCGGAAATCTGGATGTTTTTTCTCAGAATTGTAAGATAAATACTCACAATTCTCACCTTTTTCCTCTGAATTCTGACTTTTTGCTTAGAATTGTAAGATAAAATCTTACAAATCTGACCTTTTTTCCTATGAATTCTGAATTTTTTCTTAGAATTTAGATATAAACTTACAACTGCAAGTTATAAAGTTTTTAGGGGAAATAAGACTGTTATGTTGTCAGAATTCTGAGTTGATATCTCGCAATTCTGACTTAACTCGCAATTATGTAAGTGTATTTATATCTCGTAATTCTTACTTAATAACTCACAATTACATTAGTGAATTTATATCTCGCAATTCAGACTTAACTCGCAGTTACATGAGTTTATATCTTGCAATTCTGATTTAATAACTCGCAGTTACGTAAGTTTGTCTCGCAATTCTGACTTAATGACTCGCAATTATATAAGCGAGTTTATATATTGTATTTTTGACTTCATAACTCACAGTTACATGAGTTTATCTCGCAATTACGTGAGTTTATATCTCATAATTATGTGAGTTTTTATCTCATAATTCTGACTTAACTCAATTATCTGAGTTTATATCTCACAGTTCTGACTTAACTCGCAATTATGTAAGTGGGTTTATATCTCGTAATTCTTACTTAATAACTCACAATTACATTAGTGAATTTATATCTCGCAATTCAGACTTAACTCGCAGTTACATGAGTTTATATCTCGCAATTCTGATTTAATAACTCGCAGTTACATAAGTTTGTTTTGCAATTCTGACTTAATGACTCGCAATTACATAAGTGAGTTTATATCTCATATTTTTGACTTCATAACTCACAATTACACGAGTTTATCTCGCAATTACGTGAGTTTATATCTCATAATTATGTGAGTTTTTATCTCATAATTCTGACTTAACTCAATTATCTGAGTTTATATCTCACAATTCTGACTTAACTCGCAATTATGTAAGTGGGTTTATATCTCGTAATTCTTACTTAATAACTCACAATTACATTAGTGAATTTATATCTCGCAATTCAGACTTAACTCGCAGTTACATGAGTTTATATCTCGCAATTCTGATTTAATAACTCGCAGTTACATAAGTTTGTTTTGCAATTCTGACTTAATGACTCGCAATTACATAAGTGAGTTTATATCTCATATTTTTGACTTCATAACTCACAATTACACGAGTTTATCTCGCAATTACGTGAGTTTATATCTCATAATTACGTGAGTTTTTATCTCATAATTCTGACTTAACTCAATTATCTGAGTTTATATCTCACAATTCTGACTTAACTCGCAATTACATGAGTTTATATCTCGCAATTCTGACTTAATGACTCGCAGTTACATAAGTGAGTTTATATCGTATTTTTGACTTCATAACTCACAATTACATGAGTTTATCTCGCAATTACGTGAGTTTATATCTCAATTCTGACTTAACTCAATTATCTGAGTTTATATCTCACAATTCTGACTTAATAACTTGCAATTACATTAGTGAGTTTATGTCTCACAATTCTGACTTAATTATGAGTTTATATCTCGCAATTCTGACTTAACTCGCAATTACATGAGTTTATATCTCGCAATTCTGACTTAACTCAATTATCTGAGTTTATATCTCACAATTCTGACTTAACTCGCAATTAAGTGAGTTTATATCTCGCAATTCTGGCTTAACTCAATTATGTGAGTTTATATCTCGCAATTCTGACTTAATTATGTGAGTTTATATCTCGCAATTCTGACTTAACTCAATTATGTGAGTTTATATCTCACAATTCTGACTTAACTCAATTATCTGAGTTTATATCTCGCAATTCTGACTTAACTCGCAGTTACGTAAATTTATATCTTGCAATTCTGACTTCATAAATGGCAATTACATGAGTTTATATCTCGAAATTCTGACTTAATCATATGACTTTGTATCTTGCAATTCTGACTTCATAACTCGCAATTACATTAGTGAGTTTATATCTCACAATTCTGACTTAATAACTCGCAAGTATGTGAGTTTATATCTCGAAATTCTGACTCAATAACTTGCAATTACATTAGTGAGTTTATATCTTGCAATTCTGACTTAACTTATGTGAGTTTCTATCTCGCAATTCTGACTTAATTATGTGAGTTTATCCCCCGGTTTCACAGACAAGGCTTAAGCCTAGTCTAAGACTAAAATGTAAGTCTGAGCTGTTTCAACTGAAAGAAACTTGCATTGACTGATCTTAAATTATATCATGCCTTTGTTTTGTCTCAAGATGCTCACCAGTAATGTGCACGCTTAGAAAAATTACTTAAATGTCCTAATTGAACTATGGGCTAATCCTGGCTTAATCTAAGCCCTGTCTGTGAAACCAGGCCTATATCTCGCAAATCTGACTTAACTCTATTATGTGAGTTTATATCTCGTAATTCTGACTTAACTTAATTATGTGAGTTTATATCTCGCAATTCTGACTTCACAACTGGCAATTACATGAGTTTATATCTCGTAATTCCTACTTAATTCACAATTACATTAGTGAGTTTATATCTTGCAATTCTGACTTAATAACTTGCAATTACGTGAGGTTACATCTCACAATACTGACTTTATAACTCGGAGTTACGTGAGTTTATATTTTCGTTATTCTGACTTAACTCATAACTCAATTATGTGAGTTTATCTCGAAATTCTAACTTAAGTCGCAGTTACATAAGTGAGTTTATATCTCGCAATTCAGACTTAATAACTCACAGTAGCATAAGTTTATATCTCGCAATTTGTGGTCCAGGGTCACAAATTGTGTTTCTCGGACTTGCTAACTATTTGTAATAAGATTGATTTGGGTTTCTCATGCAGTTTGTGTGAAGAACGCTATTTGTGAGTTGCAGCTCATGTGTAAAGTTCCAGATCAGTCATTTATGAGTTTTCACGGCAGTCACAATGCTGTCTATGTAGCCAGTAAGAGCGTGTGTGTTTGTGTACACATCACAGACAAATGAAAAGTGCCCTGTCACTTGTTGGGTTGTGCTTGAGTGAGTGCACACACAGGACAAAGCTCTTTAGTGGAGGGGAAAAAAGGGGGATGGTAACCCAAGCTGTCAGGTGAACGGAGAAAGACAGAGAGAGAGACTGGTAGCATAAGACAGATGAGAATAAGAAAGCAGATATCGAATCAGAGATCAGCACTCAGGAAGCTCTTTTGCTCGTGCTCGACGGCCGTTTAAATGCTAATTGTCTGTAAGCTCGTTCTCCTCTGATCCGGCAGTGATGTTGGGCCGCAGATGCTCCCGAGCGCCGGACTGGTTCGGTTTGCGGGCGGCAGTCGATGACTGTGTAAATCGTGCCGTTGTTGGCCTCTGCCATCTGTCCCGAGGTAACGGAGCCCACGCCATGGGGCCTCTCTGGGACCAGGTGCAGGGGCCCCGCTGGACTCTTACAGTAATTGTACCACTCGCGCTATTGTCTGAGCATGAGGTCATATTGTGTGGAAGTGTGTGTGTGTGTGTTGCTGCAGGGATTGCGTCATCCATCAAGCACCTGCTCCCAGTGCTGTATGAGTGTGTGCTGGTACATGCTCTCGCTGTGCCTTGTATAATGACCATTATGTGTATCTCTTCACAGCGGACAATTGCGTAGTCTAGTTCTGCCCTGGAACGGCTCATTTGCTTTTTAGAATGAGAGAGAGGAAGACAAAGGGATGGAAATATTGTGCTGCCAATTCCTGACTGACGCACAAATTAACTGAGCACTATAAAAATGTGATGTAACTTGTGATAAAATTTAGAACTTATGTTCTGAAAATTACTGCAGTATGTATGTGACCCTGGACCACAAAACAAATCTGTATATCCAATAGCCAACAATACATTGTATGGGTGAAAAATTACCAATTTTATTTTATGCCAAAAATCATTAGGATATTAAATAAAGATTATGTTCCATGAAAATATTTTGTACATTTCATACCATAAATATATTAAAATTAAATTTTCGATTAGTAATATGCATTGCTAAGAACTTAATTTGGACAACTTTAAAGGTGATTTTCTTAATATTTTGATTTTCTTGCACCTATCCTATCCTAGCAAACCATACATCATGGGAAAGCTTATTTATTCAGCTTTCAGATGATGTATAAATCTTAATTGAAAAAAAAAAATTGACCCTTGTGACTGGTTTTGTGGTCCAGGGTCACATATGACATTAGGGGTGCTTCTGTTAACCAAAATTATAGCAGATTTACGTTAACAGTATTGCAATATAAAGTTTGTTCAATGCAACCTAAAGACATTTATTTAGAATAATGTTTATATAATTTATTTATTTGTTTGTTTATTTATTTATTTATTTATTTATTTATTTATAATCATATTGTGTGTGTGTGTGTGTGTGTGTATTGTAAATAAATATGTATATATATATCTTTTTTAATAAAATATGATTATAAATTATATATAATTTATTTATTCAATAATCATAGTTTATAAAATTATCTAAATATATTATGTATATATATATATATATATATATATATATATATATATATATATACATATAATTATTCTGTAATCATATTTTATAAAATACATAAAATATTTATTTTATTTATATATTATTTATATATTTATATTATAATCATATATATTCTATAATTATATTTTATTATATATTTTTTTTATTTATAATCATATATATATATATATATATATATATATACTATTTATTTATTCTGTAATCATTTTATAAAAAATATATAAAATATTTATTTTATTATATATATTTATTTTAAAATCATATATATATGTATATATATTCTCTAATAATATTTTATAAAATATTATATAAAATATATATTTATTTTATAATCATGTTTTATTATATATGTTTTTTTGTATTATATCATATATTTTTTTATAATCAAATAGATATTTTCTTATTCTACCCATTAAAATCATGTTTGTTTGTTTATCATGTGTTAAGGTCTATTTTATGTTGTCCAGTAAATTAATTACATCACTTTTATTTAATAATAGTAGTCAGTTTAGACCATAATAATTTTAAAAATATATTTAATATAGATTTGTTTTATATATTCTAGATAATCCAGTGAATTAAATATATTTAATATAGTTTTTTTGTGTGTGTGTGTGTGTGTGTGTGTGTGTGTGTGTGTGTGTGTGTGTGTGTGTGTGTGTGTGTGTGTGTGTGTGTGTGTGTGTGTGTGTTTTTGTTTTTGTTTTTGTTTTTGCAAATGAAAAGTTCATTTATAAGCTACTTAATTTATTACTGTATTACTCCTGTAGTAAATGGTAATGATAAAGCTCATTTTGGATAACCCAGTAATTCATCAATTATTATTATTATTATTATTTACATTTTTAAGGATCTAACACCAAAATAAAAAATACTAATGATTTTTTTGCGTGTAAAACTAACATTAAACAATGGATAGGTCCATCTGATCATCATCTTAACTTATTTGCGCTGCATCAGACTTTTTGCATTTCTCCATGTTGCTTTCTTCTTTTCTTGTTCTCGTGTAAAATAAGGTGAAGCAGTCCTGCCTCCTAACAGCTGCGCAAATGCATATATCACAATAAAAAAATTGTGTTTCAGAATATATACCGATTGTTTGGAATGTCTAAAGTTCACTTGAATTTGCAGTAATTCAATAGACATGATGTTTGTGGTGCCTTGGGAGAAAGAACAATGTTTCAGTTTTACAATCAAATGAAAATTACGTAATAATGATTTTCTGTTTATTATTTGCTTTAAAGTGTTGCAAATCTATATCCACAGTACAAACGTCATTAACTCTTGTGTCTATGTGTGTGTTTTAGGTGATCGGCAGCGATCCATTCTGGGTTCCCACCACCGAAGAGGAGTACTTGCACTTTGGAGAAAAAGCAGACTCAAGCAACCAAGCTCTGAAGTACATGAACGCCGTTCGCAGACGCAAAGGCCTCTACGTGGAGGAGAAGATTGTAGAACATGCGGAAAAACAGCGAACTCTCGGCAAGAACAAATAAAGATCATAAAACAGGAGCAGAATGAATTTCAGGAAACCCATTCTTATATCAGCTGTTATGCAGTTATGTATAAGAATGGTTTTGCACAGCTGTTTAGTTAATTTGATAGTTCAGCTCATGTTTTATAAAAGAGCTTCATTAAATTATCTGGTGTCAAACATCCACTCCTTCGTTTGACTTTTATAGTATCAGTCTCTAATGAACAACCAATGAGCGGATAGTGATTCAGTCATTATCCTCAGTAATGGTCGTGCTTTTTTTGGTTTTCGTTCATAATGGATCTCATGATTTGCTATTGCGAAACCAATGTTGAAAATGTCAATGGATTCAGTGACTGAACCTCATTTACTACTATCAGTTAAATCTGCTGAGATACTTCAACTAAGCATCAAGTCTTTATTCTACGCTGCACTCATCTATTGTAAAAAATGTGCTGTGCTATTAAGCAATTAAGCAATTGCAGTGCACTCTGAAACCTAACGTTGTTAATATTATCGCTATTGAAGTCAATTGTTTTTGGACTAGAGTGAATTGCGCTTTTCCCTTCACATGTTCCTGGACAACCATTCCTTCCTCAGATATTTAGGACAGAATTAAATTCTGCAATTAAAGGGACGTGCTTTGAAATAATGCTGTATCTCCTTACGTGTTTGGGATCTTGTGCTGGGGTCTGGCGTTGCATAATTTAAGAGTCCTCTTGAAATACAGTTTCAATTAGTTTGAAGTGAAGCGGCCCTGAAATGAATTCCACCATCGTCCCCTTTTGGTTTACAAACGTTTAAGTCCTTGATTTAATTTGTGTGGAACACAGCTTTAATGGCGCTGGGAGAAGGATTTGAATTTTTTAATAAGAAAGAGCAAATATCATACGAGGAGCTCCTAGAATATCGCAGCCTACAGAATACTACATATGTGTGAAATCACTACCAAGATTTAGGAAATAAACCTGACTGAACACACAAGCTGTTGTCTCTGATGTGAAGAATGTGCCGTATATGTTTGTTAGTTCTGGTTGAATGTGATCAGTTTGTGCCAATGCAATTTAATCACGTCATTGTTTTTATTTTCTGAAATATGGTCGTGTCTGTTGCAATAGTAATGATTATTTAACATAAT
>NC_133363.1:58710276-58732638 GCF_049309525.1 Garra rufa
GTAAACCTGCTGATTCCTTTGTTACTAAAATAGAACTGTTTAAATTTTTTCGCAATCTGAGACTGAAAACTTACTACAAGGACACTACAACTACCTCTTCTCAGATCTACAACCAACAGGAGCGAGGTAAATTTAAACCTACAAGTACTTTTTGCCCTCCCATCTTTAACCCCTCATTGGACACTTTTTGTAGACTTGTAGAACGTGATGTGGAGCAGCTTTTTAGCAATCCTCATCCCCAACATGGCATGAATAATTTGACATTTTCTGAAAGACAGGCCCTTGACAAACTTTGCAAAGACAAAAACATTGTGGTAAAGCCAGCTGATAAGGGAGGTGGTCTAGTAATTATGCCCAAAACCCTGTACGATCAGGAGGTTCTAAGACAATTACAAGATCTGACCTACTATAGAGCTTTGCCCACTGATCCTACCAGTAGATTTCAAAAGGAAATAGAACTATTCCTCCAGCAAGCTCACTCCTCTTCCCTTATCTCTGAACGAGAATTCCAATATTTGTTCAATCGTACACCAACTAGACCAGCTTTCTATATTTTGCCGAAGGTCCATAAAAATCTATCTAATCCACCAGGTCGCCCAATTGTTGCAGGTAATAATAGTCTTACTGAACCTCTTTCTAATTTTGTTGACTTCATTCTTAGACCTTTGGTGACTTTGCTCCCAAGCTATCTCAAGGACACATCTGACTTTCTTAAATGTCTGTCTCAGATTGGTCATCTAGGTCAGGGTGTGTTGCTTGCTACTATGGATGTAACCTCTTTATATACAAACATTCCTCACACTGATGGTTTGACTGCCCTCAAGTACTTTCTTGATCTTCGAACTAATGATGATGGTCTACCTACTAAATTCATTGTAGATATGTCTGAATTAGTGCTCACCAAGAATTATTTCTTGTTTGAACATCAATATTATCTCCAGATCAGTGGCACAGCTATGGGTGCCACTATGGCCCCTGACTATGCCAATTTATATCTTGGTTTTTTGGAAGAACAATATGTGTTTAATAACAATCCATTTTTGGAGAAGATAATATTGTTCAAGAGATACATTGATGACTGTTTTGTGATTTTTCATGGATCATTATCTGAATTTGAATTGTTTGTTTTATACATGAATTGCTTAAGACCTTCCATTAAGTACACCTATACTGCGAGTGCCACTAGTGTGAACTTTTTAGATACCTGTATTTCTGTTACTGATGGACATATTGCCTCTTCTCTATATAGGAAAGACACAGAGAAAAATAGCGTACTTCATGCTACTAGTGCTCACCCAATATCTCTGAAACGTGGTCTGCCTTTCAGTCAGTTCACCAGATTACATCGTATCTGCTCTGACAAGAATGACTTTGAGGTAAAAGCAAGACTTCTTTACAGAGATTTTAATTCTAGGGGATATCCCAACAGTTGGCTTGATACAGCACTAAATAAAGTACGTGCCTCTGGTACACATTCGACTAATTTGCTTTCCAAACAAAATGAAAACCGCTGCATTCTAAATTTGACCTATAGTCCTTTGAGCAGAGACATTAGAAACATTGTTAATTCTCACTGGCATATAATTAAAAGTGATTACCAACTGAATGGTCTTTTTCAAAATTTACCACTTTGTGTCTTTTCTAGAAGCTCAAATCTTAGAGATAGGCTGGTCCATGCTGATACTGCCACGCCTCCTTCTAGTACTCTCTCCAATGCCCAAGGTAACTTTCCATGCAAAAGTTGCACTTCCTGTTCACATTACCTTAAACTCCAGTCTTTTACACATCCACACACACATAAGATATATAAAATCAAGCAATTAATTACATGCAAATCTACCCACGTGGTGTATATTTTGATTTGCCCTTGCCCATTGTTGTATGTAGGCAAAACTATTAGGGCTTTACGAACGAGAATTTTGGAACATTTGAGTGCAATTAGGAGATGTGATGTAACTTCGTCTGTTTCCCAACATTTTCAATCAGCTAAGCATGCCATTTCTGATCTGAAATTTCTGGGTATTGAAAGAGTTTTGCCTAAAAGGAGAGGTGGTGATTTGGACAAAAAACTGTTACAGAGAGAAACTTTTTGGATTTTTGAACTCAACAGTCTTTTCCCGAAGGGAATGAATGAAGAGATAAATTACTCATGTTTTTTGTAAGCATTTTATCCTTCTTCTTTTTTAGAGATAAACATTGTTAACTTTTTTATGAAAAGAACTGTTTCTACCTGTTCTCTGTGTCTGGGCTGAAGCCCCTCCCACTGCACCTGTTACCTGTCTCCTGATTACTTACTCAGTATTAATTGATTGCATGTCTGATGTTGATTCAGTATGAGCATTGAGAATAGCTAGATGGCTGAAACGTCTGCTCTTGCTCCATTAAAACTATTGATTCTTTTTGTTGAAGACTTTGTCTAGTTTTTTCAGAGTGCGAACCATCTGTAGCTTCTTTTATAGTAATGTATTCATGAAATAATTTTTTGGCCAGTTGATATCCAAATGAGCTGCCGTTTTTAGTGGGAATGAACCCATTGGAGTACAATAATTTCCATTTTCCTAGTATTTTAATCAGGGGGTTACCCTGACACCTCAAATATGTTGCTGTATGTCCACTTTCTGCATTTTCATCTTGAAGATATAATGCAATAAAGTCTTTTCTGATTTGTAATCTTGCTAAAATGTTCCCTGTTTGATGAACATTCAGCAGATGTTTATGATCTAGAATGCAATTTCACTTTCATTCAAAGCACATTTGCACTGCAAAAAATGTCTTTTAAGTTTTAAATTACGCTTTTTTGACTTGTTTTTTTATATATATATTTTTAATTGAAAACAATCCGTGAACACTGCATAGGCCATCAATACTAGTTTTTCATGAATGTATCTTTAATGCAATTGTATTTTGTCAAACTTCAATGGAACATTTTTCACTTAAGTATAATAAAAAAATAAAAACGAGTGAAAAATATCTGCCAACACAGCAAGACAAAATACACCAAACTTCAAAATAAAATCACATGCAATGTGTTACTTTTCTTTACAAAATTTTTAGATGTTTTGACTGGAAAACAAAACAAAAACACTGAATAAGAATATTCTTTAAATATATATATATATATATATATATATATATATATATATATATATATATTACATAAGTCATATTTTTTCTATCTATCTATCTGTCTATCTATCTATCTATCTATCTATCATCTATCTATCTATCCATCCATCTATATATATATATATATATATATATATATATATATATATATATATATATATATATATAAATTTTTTTGCAGTGTGTAAAGTGCAACTGTAAGTTATGAGGTTATTGCAACTTTTTATCTCACAATACCTACGTTGAGTTGCAAAAACTCAGACAGAAAGCAATTCTGACTTTTTCCTCACAATTCTGACTTGTTTTCTAAGAATAGTAAGATATAAAGAGAGTTTATTATATTTAGAGTTTATATCTCACAATTCAGATTTTCTTTTTGCAATTCCAAGTTTATATCTCGCAATTCTGACTTTTTTCTCAGAACTGTGAGACATAAACTCACAATTGCAAGCTATAAAGTCTGATTTTGAGCCATCCTTTGAAAAAAAGTTTATATCTCACAATTTTAAGTTTTCCTCACAAATGCAAGTTTACATCTCGCAAATGCAAATTTGTATCTTGCAATTCAGAGTTTTTTTTTTTCTCAGTACCATGAGATATTAACTTGCAGGTTATAAAGTCCAATTTTACGAGTTATTTACAAGTTATAGTCCAATTTTGAGCAACTCGTAAAAAGTCAGGTTTAAGAGTTTATATCCTGCAATTTTATCTTACAATTTTTTCTCGCAAATGCAAGTTTGTATCTGACAATTCTCACTTTTTTTCTTGCAATTGCAAGTTTACATCTGACTTTTTCTTGCAATTCCGATGTTTTTTCTCAGAACTGAGATATAAACTTGCAATTAAGAGTTTTATTATTATCAAGTCCAATTTTGAGCAATTCTGAGAAAAAAGATGAGAGTTTATATCTTGCAATTGCAAGTGTCACAATTTGACTTTTTCTCGCAATTGTGACTGTTTCTTGCAAATGCAAGTTTGTATCTTTAAATTCTGACTTTTTTTTCTCAGAACTGTGAGATATAAACTCACAATTACGAGTTATAAAGTCCAATTTTGAGCATTTCTGAAAAAAAAGTAAGATTTTAGAGTTTATATCCCGCAACTGTATCTCACAATTCTGACTTTATCTTGCAATTCTGACATTTTTTTTTTCTCAGAACTGAGATATAAACTTGCAATTACGAGTTATAAAGTCCCATTTTGAGCATTTCTGAAAAAAAAGTAAGATTTTAGAGTTTATATCTCGCAATTGTCAGTTTATATCTCACAATTTTAAGTTTTTCTTCGCAAAAGAAATGAAAATCTCACAATTCTGACATTTTCTCACAAATGCAAATTTGTATCACACAATTCTGACTTTTTCGTGCAATTCTGACTTTTTTTTCTCAGAACCGTAAAATATTAACTATTAAATTAAATTAAGTTATAAAGTCCAATTTTAAACAATTTGGAGAAAAAAAGTCAGGTTTGAGAGTTTATATCCCGCAATTGTATCTCACAATTCTGACTTTTTCTTGCAATTCTGACTTTCTCTCAAATGCAAGTTTGTATCTCGCAATTATGACTTTTTTTTGCAATTGCAAGTTTATATCTGATGATTCTGACTTTTTCTTGCAATTCTGATGTTTTATTCTCAGAACTGAGGTATAAACTTGCAATTACATAATTTAATAATTATTATGAAGTCTAATTTTGAGCAATTGTGAGAAAAAAGTGAGATATGTGAGTTTATATCTTACAATTGCAAGTATATGTCACAATTTTCTCAACAATTGTGACTAGTTCTTGCAAATGCAAGTTTGTATCTCTCAATTCTGACTTTGTTCTCACAATTCTGACTTTTTTCAGAACTGTGAGATATAAACCTGCAATTACAAAGTCCGATTTTGAGCCATCCTGAAAAAAAAAAATCTGATTTGTGAGTTTATATCTCGCAATTATGAGTTTATATCTCACATCACAGGACTGTGAGATAAACAGTCACAATTACCTGTTTATATTTTTTATTTAGTAGCAGGAACGGGCTTCCATATTAATAAAGAAGTATTAGATAACCTATACTAGAAATAACCAAATACAACTGACAAACCTTGAATTCATCAATGTGTGTCTAGCAATTTTGACAGCTTCTTCTTAGGACCCACAGAAGTTATCTTTGGAAAATATTGAAGAAGTCATCCAGCTAATGATATGCGAGGGCAGATGTGACGGATTAAGCGGCGAACGCTCCAGCTCCGACCAATATTTAGCATGTGGTGCTGCTAATTTATGCAGATATGCTGTTTATACAAGGTAAAACTCAAGGGCAAGCCAAATGCACCCTGGTGTCTTATTAAAATGGGTGAAAACATCTTCTGCATTTTAATTATGAGGGTATATGTCAAAATCAACTTAAATAAACCAGCTCTAGGCTATTCAGTTCAACATACATGATACTGACGCTTGAGTAGCACTTCCTACAATTCTGTTAAATTGCAAATCGCAATTTAACACAACTGTAAACATGCTATATTGAGCCTGTTAGATACTAAGTGTATATAATGTGCTGATATTCCAATCAGAATTAAGCTTTTCTGAGAAAAAAATATACTTGATTTTCTCAAAAGCACCAGAGTGTCTGACTGCCGCATTCACAATGTCACAGCGGCCAAAAAACCCTCCAAACAATCCAAGCAAAAAAACTGTGACTTCTCTGAGTCATAAATAATTTGCCGAGCCAGTTTGTGTTGAGAAGAAGCTCCAGAGGTGTGAATTAGTCTAAGCTCTGCTATAGTACAGGAGGCTCAAAGCTTATAGACCGACATCAGGAGATATTGATCTGCCACCGCCGCAGTGAAACACAGACAGAGAGAGAGAATGATAGATGGCTAGAGAGATACAATGAGAGAATGAGAAAAAGTAAGAGATGATTGAGAATGGGGAAGGGAAAGGAGTAGAAAATACAGAGATCTGACTTTCTTTAGACATTCATTCATATCACATACTAAGATGTGCAAATCTAACACGAATTTGACTAATTTCTCACTATTTAATATCATTCTACACTACTTTCTTTCTTCTGATGTAACCAAAGCCATGTAGGTGTAGTAAAATACTGTTAACCAATAATATAATGGCACTTGTTTTACATGCACAAGCTTACCTGTGCATTATTTTTCTTGCTGAATCTCCAGAAATATGCCACTAGTTAAATGTGCTGTCAGGGCTTTATGTTGTTTAGCATGAGAAACAATCATATACAGCTCATACATGAATAAAACACATCAGAACTGAGTCCCAGTGCGGGCGTCTACATGACAGACGTCATATTCTGTCTTCTGTTCGAATATGCTATTTAATTTACCTGCAGACTCAAAAACACAGAGCTCAGATCTCAGCAGAGACATCAAAGCTATACAGTAGGGCTAGACTGTATGATTGTATACACATCATATGCATTTTACAAAGACTGCGGTAGATATTAGAGATGCACCGAAATGAAAATTCTTGGCTGAAGCCGAAGCCAAACAAAATTAAACACTGGGCCAAAGGACGATTACCGTATACGGTTTTTCGTGTTTTTCCCCCATGTATTTTGCCAATTTTTTTCACCATTGCATGAAAAAGCCAAAATGTGCTTTTTACAGTTTTGTCTTGCTTTTCAAATACAAAAAATCAATTACAAAACAACAACTTAAAAATATTCACTTAACACTGAACATTTTTAACATTCTAGTAGACATTATAGTCTACCAATGAAGCACAATTTAACTTAAAATGAATAAGTTTTTCTTTGGCCATTTTTAAGACCCCCTTCTTGAATCAGGCATGCGTTTTTTACTGTACAAATAAATGCAGCCTTGCTGAGCAAAGGAGAATGTTATAATAAATGTATTAATGTACTTGTAATGATTGTTATTATTTTTGTCTTTTTTATTTTATTTTACAGAACAACAGTAAAATTACAATACTAACATTTATGAATGTTGACTTATATTCTGGCGGAAACCCACAAGAAGACCTCAGTACTACTTTTTGCTGACAGCAGCAGATTTATGAATGATTCTCATTACGCTGTTTCAGCGAAGATTTTCCTCGCTTTGGACTTTGAACCCTGGCTAAGGAGCTTGTGCAGAGCTGTCAGAATAAATACAATTAGTGTGTGTATTAAACAGCATAACGTTCTGTAGTTTATTTACTAATGGTTTAAGGCCATATCGCGATTTCAGTCATCATACAGTATCCAGCAACAACCACCCCTTTCTTTTCTCATCGAAGGCACGAGATGTGGTTCTAAACAGTCTCTCACTGTCGGTGCTTGTAATGATTTTTGAGTCTTTCTTTGACAATTTTTAAATGCTCCACACTGCCAACATGTTTGCTGCATTAGTGCAGACTCTTAATGAATCTTAATACTGTGTTACCTGAATGATCCACTGCTATTTTTTTGACACAACTTTTTGTGATAGTTGTTTAATGAGTCCCTTGTTTGTCCTGAACAGTTAAACTGCCTGCTGTTCTTCAGAAAAATCCTTCAGGTCCCACAAATTCTTTGGTTTTTCAGAATTTTGTGTATTTAAACCCTTTCCAACAATGATTGCATGATTTTGCAATCATTTTGTAATTTTCTATTACAGCAGGTTCAAACACTCACTGATGCTCCAGAAGGAAACACAATGCTTTTATCTTCTGTAGCTTCTGAAGGGCAGTACAAAAAAAAAAAAAAAAGATATTTAGACAAAAAAATCTTCATTCTGTTCAAAAGTTTACACCCCCCAGCTCTTAATGCATCGTTTTCTCCTGAAACATCAGTGAGTGTTTGAACCTTCTGTAATAGTTGCATATGAGTCCCTCAGTTGTCCTCAGTGTGAAAAGATGTATCTCAAACTCATACAGTCATTGTTGGAAAGGGTTCAAATACACAAAAATGCTGAAAAACCAAAGAATTTGAGCCTGAAGGATTTTTTTTGAAGAACAGTGAACAGTTTAACTGTTCGGGAGAAACAAGGGACTAATAAACAACTATCACTAAACCAAAAAACATTAAGAATCAAGTGTATGTAAACTTTTGAACGGGATCATTTTTATAAATTATTTTCTTTTGTGGACTATATGTAAACATCTTTTATGTGAAATATCTTATTCAGGTCAATACTAAATAAAAAATAACATGCATTTTGTATGATCCCTCTTATTTTGGTAAAACAAGTAACATTTTGCAGATTCTGCAAGGTGTATGTAATCTTTTGACCTCAACTGCATATATATGCTAATAAAATGCAAATATTTAGTGAAATGCTCTTTTCTAGAGTTAATTTCTCAAAGTGAACAAACAAGCTGTGGACATTCAATGAGGTAAATGTAATGCTAACTTGACATATTCATAAACTGTTTTATTGCGGTCTTTCTAAGTTAAAACACTGTTTGAGCAATTATAAGAGACATGAGATGTTTATTCATGTTTATTTCATGTTATAACTAGTAGTAAAGAGGAAGGGATGATTGTGTTCACTCGTTTCAAAGAGTGTAAAAATGTATTGTTTATTGCATTTTTGTTTAAATTTCCCAATAAAATGGACAGAATTTGAAAGATGATACTTTGGTTCTTATCCAAACTAACAATATATAGAGCTAGGAGATTTAAATTGAGTTCCACAAACAACTATTACTAAACAAAACAAAACAAAAAAACAGCTGTGGATCACTCAGGTAACAACACAGTATTAAGCATCAAATGTATGTAATCTTTTGAACGGGATCATTTTTAAAAATTCTATTAAATACAATTATTTTTTCTTGTGGACTATTTGTAAACATATTTTATGTGAAATATCTCATTCAGGAAAGTATTAAATAAAAAATAACATGCATTTTTTATGATCCCTTTTGTATGGATACAATAATGAACATTTTGCAGATTCTGAAAAGTGTATGCAAACTTTTGACTTTAACTGTATATGCTAATAAAATGCAAATATTTAGTGAAATGCTCTTTTCTAGAGTTAATTTCTCAAAGTGAACAAACAAGCTGTGGACATTCAGTGAGGTAAATGTAATGCTAACTTGACATATTATTCATAAACTGTTTTATTCATGTTTATTTCATGTTATAACTAGTAGTAAAGAGGAAGGGATGATTGTGTTCACTCGTTTCAAAGAATGTAAAAATGTATTGTTTATCACATTTTTAGTTTGAATTTCCCAATTAAATGGACAGAATATGAAAGATGATACTTTTAATTTGAGTTCCACACAAGCAGTGTTAAAAACAATACTAGATTTGTTTGGTACGCATGCTCACCGAACCAAAAAACTCATTTAGAACATTTCCGAGACTCATGAGCAGCTATCACTAAACAAACAAACATAAAAGAGATGGATCATTCAGGTAACAACACAGTATTAAGAAACAAGTGTATGTAAACTTTTGAACGGGATCATTTTTATAAATTCAACTATTATTTTCTCTTGCGAACTATATGTAAACAGCTTTTAAGTGAAATATCTTATTCAGGTCAGTAATAAATAAAAAACAACATGCATTTTGTATGATCCCTCTTATTTTGGTACAATAATTAACATTTAGCAGATTCTGCAATGTGTGTGTAAACTTTTGATCGTGTTCACTCACACTCTGTGTTGCAGTTTGAACGAGAATTTCAAAGAGTGTAAAAATGTGTTGTTTATTGCTTTTTTCTTTGTTTGAATTTCCCCCCCAAAATTTACAGAATTTGAAAGATGATACTTTGTTTCTTATTTAAAGTATCAATATATAAAACTAGCAGTTTTAAATTGAGTTCCACACATGCAGTGTTAAAAACAATACTAGATTTGTTTGGTACACATGCTCACCGAACCAAAAAACCCAATTTGGAAAATTTCCAAGACTCATGAGCAACTATCACTAAACAAACAAAAAAGAGATGGATCATTCAGGTAACAACACAGTATTAAGAAACAAGTGTATGTTAACTTTTGAACAGGATCATTTTTATAAATTCAACTATTATTTTCTCTTGTGAACTATATGTAAACGGCTTTTAAGTGAAATATCGGTAACACTTTAGAACAGATAACACCTATTAACTATTAACTATGACTTTTCCCTCAATAAATTCCTAATTTGCTGCTTATTAATAGTTAGTAAAGTAGTTGTTAGGTTTAGGTATTGGGTAGGATTAGGGATGTAGAATAAGGTCATGTAGAATAAAGCATTAATAGGTGCTTAATTACTGCTAATAAATGGCCAATATTCTAGTAATATGTGACCCTGGACCACAAAACCAGTCTTAAGTCGCTGGGGTATATTTGTAGCAATAGCCAAAAATACATTGCATGGGTCAAAATTTTTGATTTTTCTTTTATGCCAAAAATCATTAAGAAATTAAGTAAAGTTCATGTTCCATGAAGATTTTTTGTAAAATTCCTACTGTAAACATATCAAAATGTAATTTTTGATTTGTAATATGCATTGTTAAGAACCTAATTTGGACAACTTTAAAGGTGATTTTCTCAGTCTTTTTGATTTTTTTGCATCCTCGGATTTCTGATTTCAAATAGACGTATCTCAGTCAAATATTGTCCTATCCTAACAAACCATACATCAATAGAAAGCTTATTTATTGAGCTTTCATATGTATAAATCTCAAATTTAACCTTATGACTGGTTTTGTGGTCCAGGGTCACATATGCATGCTAATAAGTCATAGTTAATAGTTAATAGGTGTTACCTATTCTAAAGTGTTACCGAAATATCTTATTCAGGTCAGTAATAAATAAAAAAAACAACATGCATTTTGTATGATCCCTCTTATTTTGGTACAATAATTAACATTTTGCAGATTCTGCAATGTGTGTGTAAACTTTTGACCTTTTAACTTTTGATCGTGTTCACTCACACTGTGTTGCAGTTTGAACGAGAATTTCAAAGAGTGTAAAAATGTGTTGTTTATTGCTTTTTTCTTTGTTTGAATTTCCCCCCAAAATGTACAGAATTTGAAAGATGATACTTTGTTTCTTATTTAAAGTAACAATATATAAAACTAGCAGTTTTAAATTGCAGTGCTTAAAACAATTCTAGATTTGTTTGGTATACATACCAAACGAAAAAACCTACCATCAATTTTTGGTACACATATGTGTACCATTACCTCCCTAATGTGTGTGTGGTTCCTCACCTCTCTCTCAAGTCATCCAGGCAGCGTTGTAGATGCACTTCCCCTGCAGTGACCAGAACATGCTCTCCTGTCTCCTGGATCAACACTTCGGCACACGGGTCGGCCTGGTTCAGTAACTTCATCCCACGCACCAGCTTCGGCATCTCACCTGCACACACACACTTGTGTGAAGACTTGAGTCTAGATTTAGTTTTGTGAAGCTGTCAACGTAATGCAGCTTTGTTAAGAGGCTGATGAAGGATGGAGCAGCGTAAACTTTATCGACCCGACTGCAAACCCCGCAGTCTGGGTGACAGAGCACAAAACACTGTTATTCATTTCACAAACAGACAGTGTTTTAAAAATATAAAGCAGCAAAAATATCTTTTAAGGTTCAAAAAGTCATAAAGGGTCATAAAAACTAAACTATGACTTTTTTGGGTGCAAGAACCTAACATTATAAGAAGATTTTATTCCCCTCAGGAATGTATGATATAACTTTTTAAAACAGCATCTCATTCTCTTCTCGTATTAAAGTGCTGTCTGACATCAAAGTAAGTTTCTGTTCATATTGTAGTGACAGCAGTAACCCTAGGACTATGGGAGCTTTTCTAATAAAGAGTGTTTTCACCAGCAATGGCCTCTCCTGACCCGAAGGCAAGCTGAAGTTACGGTTATGAAACGAAACCCTGAAACAGCGCTCTGGGACAGCGATCGCTCTCACAATGAGCTCTTGTGTTTGTGTGTGATCGTGCAATCCAGATCAGACAGTTCTTTGCTGTGCTAAACCGGGAAACATTTAACTTCCTCATTACAGCTGTGCTCTTGACTAATGCGTCCCACATGAGCGAGTGTGATGCTTTGAGACGGACGGGGTTTCCATGCCATCTCTGACACCGCTAATGAGAATCACAACACCACCGCTGAGTGAACCTGGAGACGTCGCATTAAAACACCTTTCGGAGGGATATTTGCACCTTAGAGACTCATGAGACATGACGATTTAATCTGCACCCTCATGCATCTTTTTTATGGTTAGTCATTGCTCTGTATCATTGCAACTAAGTGAGCTGCCTCGCTGTTTTAAGGGATCACAGGTATGCTAAATAATGCAAAGATGTTCCAAAAGACAGACGGCATAGTAATGCTGCTTTCTAAGATAGCTACTTTTGGGAAGATTGAAACAGGGATGGGTTTTGGGAAAACAAGACTGGGGAAAAAAGTTTTTAATCTCTTGGAATGCATAAAAAAATAAATAAAACAAAATAAATAAAAAATAAAATAAAACAATATTTAAAAATAAATAAAACAACAACAATAAAATAAAATAAAACAAAACAATAATTGCATGAACAATAGCCTTAAATTAAATGCATGTACTTTAGGGAGCAAATAAATAAATAAATATATTATTTTATTCAGCAAAGGTGCATTCAATTTATAAGAATTTATAGTGGAATGTTTTCATTGTTACAAAAAAGTCCTTTTCAAATACATGCTGTTGCTTCTATTAATGAAACACTCCTAAAAAATAGTCAGTTTTTTTTTTTTTTTTTTACAAAAATATTACGCAGGAAAATGGATCAGCCTTGATTATAATAATAAATGTTTCTTGAGCACTAAATCAGCAAATAAATTACATTTTAAATATATATTCAATTATCAAATTAAAATATAGTTACTTTAAATAGTTTTACTGTATTTTTAATTATCAAACAAATAAATCTATAAAATATATTTAAACAAATAAATATCTCTAAATGTATAAAAAATAGAAAACTGAAAACAGAACAGAAGTTATTTTAAGCTACAATAACATTTTACAGCAATAATGTTTTTTGTACTGTATTTTAAATATATAAATGTAGCCTTGGTGATAGATAGATAGATAGATAGATAGATAGATAGATAGATAGATAGATAGATAGATAGATAGATAGATAGATAGATAGATAGATAGATAGAACGATAGATAGATAGATAGATAGATAGATAGACAGACAGACAGACAGACAGACAGACAGACAGACAGACAGATAGATAGATTTGATCAAAAATACAGAAAAAAACCCTGCAATAATACTGCAAGGTGTTATTACAATATAAAAACAGTGTTTTTATTTGAATATACATTAATTGTTATTTTTTTTCTATGATGCAAAGCTGAATTTTCTTCAGCAATTACTCCAGTATTCAGTGTGACAAAATTCTTCAGAAATCATTCTAATATACTGATTTCTTTTCAATGTTGGCAACAGATGTGCTACCAAAATTTTTTTGGAACTTGTGATACTTTTTTTTTTTTAGGATTCTTTGATGAATAAAAAGTTAAAAAGAACAACATTTTATTCAAAATATAACTCTTTTCTAACAACATAAGTCTTTACTAACACTTTTAATCAATTTAACACATCCTTGCTGAATAAAAGTATTAATTTCTTTAAAAAAAAGAAAGAATAAAAATGTACTGACCTCAAACTTTTGAACAGTAGTGTATATTGTTAGAAAATACTTCTATTTTAAATAAATGCTGTTCTTTTTGACTTTCTATCAATCAAAGAAAAAGTAAAAAAAAAAAAAGTATCACAAGTTCCAAAAAAAATTTAATCAACTTACTGTTTCAGAACTGATAATAAATCAGCATATTAGAATGAATTCTGAAGGATCATGTGACACTGAATACTGGAGTAATGATGCTGAAAATTCAGCTTTGTTCACAGAAATAAATTTAATTTTTAATGTATATTAAAATAGAATATTATTTTATTATTTTACATCGTAATAATATTTCACAATATATATTTTTTCTGTATTTTTGATCAAATAAACGCAGCCTTGATGAGCATTAGAATCTTATTTAAAATACATTAAAAATCTTACTGATCCCAAACTTTTGCACGGTAGTGTAGATAGTTAAATAGATAAATAAAAAACAAACAAAAAAATAAATAAATTAATTAATTAATGAACAAACGATTTTTTGCGTGTGCATATATAAAATAAATAAACAAATAAATAAACATGCACAATAGTTACAATAGCTACATTTTTATTAAACAAATAAATATTATGTTAAATTAGAATATTATAAGCTGAATACACTGCTGTATGGTTAGTTAGCATAGGACAATATTTGAATACAACCATTTGAAAATCTGTAATCCGAGGGTGCAAAAAAGATATTGAGAAAATCACCTTTAAAGTTGTCCAAATGAAGTTATCAGTGCATAATATTACTATTCAAAAATTATGTTTTGATATATTTACAGTAGGAAATTTACTAAATATCTTAACGGAACATGTTCTTTACTTAATATCCTAATGATTTTTGGCATTAAAGAAACAACACAATAATTTTGACTCATACAATGTATTGTCGGCTACTGTTACAAATATACCTGTGCTACATATGACTGGTTTTGTGGTCCAGAGTCACATATATATAAAGATGATCCAATATTTGTATGTACTCTTTATTGACTTATCACTTTGCAAAAGGCAGCTTACAAGGTTTTGTAATAGAATCATCACAGACGCCTGGAAAAGATACTTAGCTTACTAAATATATATCCTAAAAAGTTTCCATTACATTCAGAAGCACGACTAGCTCCAGGGTAGAGAAAAATAACTGTACTGAACGGCTTGTTCATTTTTTCGACTGAGTCATCGTGGTGGTTCAATGCACTCGACTTTGCTTTTTGTTTATCAGTTATTTGTGCTTCATGTATTGTGTCCTGCAATGCTTCCTGTTGCATCACAATGCAAAACTAGATAATAAAGTTTGTCAAGACTAACTTTGAAGTTGGCTTGAGAAAGCTGGACCAGAAAGTTTGAAAAAGTTTGAAAAGTAAAAAAAAAAAAAAAAACATTTGAAAAGTTTAAAAAGATTTCCAAGTTTTAAAAGTTTTAAGTTTGACGGTTTTCAGTCTGAAATAGTTTGAAGTTTAAAGTAGTTTTAAAAGCTTAATATTTGATAGATAGACATCGATAGCTAGATAGATAGCATGTTTCTAGCATGACTAGCATGTTGTTAGCATGTTTCTAGCATGACTAGCATGTTGTTAGCATGTTTCCAACATGAGTAACATGTTGCTAGCATGTTTCCAACATGATTAACATGTTGCTAGCATGTTTTTAACATGACTAGCATGTTGTTAGCATGTTTCCACCATGACTAGCATGTTGGTAACATATTTCCAGCATGATTAACATGTTGCTAGCATGTTTTTAGCATGACTAACATGTTTCCAGCATGACTAACATGTTGTTAGCATGTTTCCAGCATGACTAACATGTTGCTAGCATGTTTCCAGCATGACTAACATGTTGTTAGCATGTTTCCAGCATGACTAGCATGTTGCTAGCATGTTTCCAGCATGACTAGCATGTTGCTAGCATGTTTCCAGCATGACTAACATGTTGCTAGCATGTTTCCAGCATGACTAACATGTTGTTAGCATGTTTCCAGCATGAGTAACATGTTGCTAGCATTTTTCCAGCATGACTAGCATGTTGCTAGCATGTTTCCAGCATGATTAACATGTTGCTAGCATGTTTTTAACATGACTAGCATGTTGCTAGCATGTTTCCTGCATGACTAACATGTTGTTAGCATGTTTCCAGCATGACTAACATGTTGTTAGCATGTTTCCAGCATGATTAACATGTTTCCAGCATGTTTCCAGCATGATTAACATGTTGTTAGCATGTTTCCAGCATGACTAACATGTTGTTAGCATGTTTCCAGCATGACTAACATGTTGTTAGCATGTTTCCAGCATGATTAACATGCAGTGTTGGCAGTAACGCCGTTTAAGTATAACGGCGTTAGTAACGGAGTTCATTTTTCAGTAACGGAGTAATCTAATTAATTACTTTTCCCATCGTTGCAACGCCGTTATCTTTACTGAGAATGTAAAGTGTCGCGTTACTAAAATTTGGTTGAATAAAGCGCGAGGTGTCATGCTTTGGCTACCCATCAGCTGCCTGTAGAGAGCAGGGGTGGGGATGATGACACCGTTGCAAATGCGATGATGATTGGCTGGGTGGGCGGTGCCCTGCTCACGCTGTCTCAGTCACTGCACGCTCTGACAAACACAAGACAGCGTGAGTGACAATGGCGACGAGCCGGGGAAATTCAAAGGTAGCGTTCGCGAACTGGAAGTACCGGCACTACTTCTCGTTAATTGAAATTAAAGGCATACTGAATATTTAAGAGTTGGATAGTGTTCTGTTTATTGTGCAGTAGGCCTAATATACAGTTACAGAGATTTGCACTAATGGCCAGGTTTTCCTTTGTTTTTTTTTACCCAAGTTTACATTTGTGTCTTTATTTTGCACAATATTTATTTTTTATATGTTTTTATTTCTATGCATATCATATAGCAGGCTGCAATCTATTGAGCTCAAATAAATACCAAATGTTCTACAATACTGTATATAGTGTTTTTATTTCTCAATCAGTTAATATAAACATCTTTGATATTAAAGATGTTATAGAATAATAGCGTTATAGAACATAAAAAACAACGTCACAGTTACTTTGCTGAGTAACTAATTACTTTTACAATGTGGTAACTGAGTTACTAACTCAATTACTTTTTGGGAGAAGTAATTTGTAACTGTAACTAATTACTTTTTTAAAGTAAGATGACCAACACTGTTAACATGTTGTTAGCATGTTTCCAGCATGAATAACATGTTGTTAGCATGTTTCCAGCATGTTTCCAGCATAATTAACATGTTGTTAGCATGTTTCCAGCATGACTAACATGTTGTTAGCATGTTTCCAGCATGATTAACATGTTGCTAGCATGTTTCCAGCATGACTAACATGTTGTTAGCATGTTTCCAGCATGTTTAACATGTTTCCAGCATGTTTCCAGCATGACTAACATGTTTCCAGCATGTTTCCAGCATGACTAACATGTTGTTAGCATGTTTCCAGCATGACTAACATGTTGTTAGCATGTTTCCAGCATGACTAACATGTTGTTAGCATGTTTCCAGCATGATTAACATGTTGTTAGCATGTTTCCAGCATGACTAACATGTTGTTAGCATGTTTCCAGCATGTTTCCAGCATAATTAACATGTTGTTAGCATGTTTCCAGCATGACTAACATGTTGTTAGCATGTTTCCAGCATGATTAACATGTTGCTAGCATGTTTCCAGCATGACTAACATGTTGTTAGCATGTTTCCAGCATGACTAACATGTTGTTAGCATGTTTCCAGCATGACTAACATGTTGTTAGCATGTTTCCAGCATGTTTCCAGCATGATTAACATGTTTCCAGCATGTTTCCAGCATGATTAACATGTTGTTAGCATGTTTCCAGCATGACTAACATGTTGTTAGCATGTTTCCAGCATGACTAACATGCTGTTAGCATGTTTCCAGCATGACTAACATGTTGTTAGCATGTTTTCAGCATGATTAACATGTTGTTAGCATGTTTCCAGCATGACTAACATGTTGTTAGCATGTTTCCAGCATGACTAACATGTTGTTAGCATGTTTCCAGCATGACTAACATGTTGTTAGCATGTTTCCAGCATGACTAACATGTTGTTAGCATGTTTCCAGCATGATTAACATGTTTCCAGCGTTAGGCTTCTTCTAACATGATTAGCAAGTTGTTAGGATGTTTCTAACATGATTACCAAGTTGCTAGCATGTCTAGCATGATTAGCAAGTTGCTAGTATGTTTCTAGCATGATTATCGTGTTATCATATTGCTTGCATGATTTTTAGCATAATTAGCATGTTGCTAGCATGTTTCTAGCATTATTAGCAAGTTGCTAACATGTTACTAATGTGTTTCTAGCATTATTAACAAGTTGCTAACATGTTTCTAACGTGTTTCTAGCATTATTAACAAGTTGTTAACATGTTTCTAGCATGATTACCAAGTTGCTAGCATGTTTCTAGCATGAGTAGCATGTTACTAGCATGTTGTTAGCATGATTAATGAGTTACTAGCATGTTGTTAGCATGATTAATGAGTTACTAGCATGTTAACATGATTTAGCATGATTAGCATGTTACTAGAATGTTTCTAACATGATTAGCAGTTAGTTTGAATGAGTTTAAATGGATTAGAAATATAGACTTTTTTTTTTCCTGAACACGGAAGTAAGTCCGACTCTTAACTGAAAGAATGCTTTGCATTTCCGGTCTGCATTGTTTCTAGTCAAATTAGGGTATATTCCGAGCTAATAAACTGATGTTAAACCTATTAAAATGTTTCTAAAAAGCACATGGCTCCATAGCGCCATCACTTGGCAATGTCGCAATGACCGTCATTTGTCAGTGCCTCAATTTAATGTAGTGATGGGATTTATGGCTCTTTGAGGGTATCCGGATCTTGGCGATCCGTTCCTTTCAAAGAGCCGCTCAAAAGAACAGCTCTTTTGGCTCTTTTTAAATATTTAGTCAGTTTTAAGAAGCCAGCTTGGGGGCATCTCAGTTTATCCCGGAAATAATCACCGGGAGGAATGATGAGGTGAGATTTGTAGTCAAATAATTAAAACTAAGATATCACACACCAATATCTGAGTAGGAATTATTCTGAAATATTGATTATTACCTCATTTGTCATGTGTGGACTATATATTCCATAGGGTTGCACAACATCCCTCTGCTTAGACAGTGACATCACTATTTTGGATTTACCTTTAGTACAAAGTGTGTGTATATGTAAAGCTACATTGACTTATGTTATTCATACAATACCTACTAGGGTTGTGACGATGAGGAAATTTCCCCACCGGTTAATCTACATGTGACAACACCGGTAATACCGGTATCACCGTGGGGGGTGGGGGTTTCCTCTGCTTTTAAAGGTCCACTGAAGTGCCTTGAAACACGCAGCGTTATTCTATGTGGTGACGTACTTTTAACTGAAACAAAAACATATCGCCCAGCCCCGCCCACTTATTTTGAATAGCCAATAGTGTTCCATTAATATCTGCTCGGGCCAGAGCCGTTAAGCTCGATAAAGCCGCATTTGTAGCTTATGACAGCCACAGACTAATAAATTACCCCACAGATTCAATATGAAACTCTTGCTAAAACAAAATAGTGATCATAATCATGCTGAGGCTGTGTAGTTTAATACATGCCGATCGCACATATGATCTGCTACGTGTTATTGCGTCTCTGTGTAGGGGGCGGGACAATACGGACTCTAGAGAGCATTTGATTGGACAGAACGTTTGATGAGAAACTGAAGTGCACGGTGATATCATCAAAATCGTTGATTCATATTGGCGGAAGTGATGAGACTGTAAGTTTTGAATGCTCATATCTTGTAAACGCGAATTTTGTCGTGGTTTTGAAGCACACTAGACTATAGATAATCTTAAGGCTAATATATTCATACTAAAAGACAAAAAACTTTAATTTTGATTTCAGGGGGACTTTAAATAGCTTATAAATGCGTGCATATTATACTTTCACTTTCAGTTTTGCGGGAATTGGCAATTCGGCATCAATTGTTTGAATGGGCGACAAAGTTTGCAGATTGCCTTTATTAACGTTTTCAGGTTCCCTTTTTGCATTTGGTTTAAACCCAAAATATTGCCAAACAGGCGTTTTTGCATCGTTTTGACACTAAATCGTCCGCCATTCTCTTTCTGTAAATTCGCCTCCTCTCGTTCTCCTCACGTGATAAATGAAATATGACGCATTGTAGCTATGTTCAGTTTTTTAATTATAGTGCATGCTGTCGTCTTAAGTAAATTATTTAGAATTCTATTTTCCATTTAATTCAAATAAATATTTAATTAAAAAAACGAATACTTAAAAAAAAAAAAGTGTTGCGTCTTAAAACCAGTAACACCGTCAACACAGTCTATCGTGGCAAGCCTAATACCTACTCATAAATAAACATCAAAAACAAAGCCGGCTGCAATGAATTTCTGTGCACAACAGTTATACTACAAACACTTCCACACAAGAACATTTTGATAGAAAACCAAAAATATTTAAATTTTTAAATATATACTGTAGATAAAATTAGAATAAATAAAATGGAAATGTCTACATACAGTCCACTATTACTACTGTAAACTTTGCAAATAGGACATCGGCCCCTTCAAGTCTTAAATGAACAATAACAAAGTGGGCTGCAATGAATGTCTGTGCAAAACAGCTTTTAGTGAAAAATTTCTATACAAGAACAGTATCACAAAAGAACATTTTGATAGATAACAAAAAATATTTAAAGTATTAGACTGTAGATACTGTCTCGCGGAGGAGCTAGTTTGTGTGCATCTGTGTGAAACACGCATAGGAAAAAAAGAAGGACAGAAAGAACGGCTCCCCCCCAGCAGCGAATCGGCTCCCATCGTTCATGTTTATGAGCCGTTCAAAAGAATCGGTTCGTTCGCGAACGTCACAACTCTACTTTAATGAGTGTGTAGATGACACGAAGCAGCGGACGTTAGCTACATTAAAAACAGATGGACGCTATTTGAATGGGTTGCTATGGAAACCGGAACAGAAAAGCATTCAATCTGACGTTAGAATTCGTAATGGCGGCGTTCATCGTTTACTCAGGAAAAAGGTCTATAGTACATAGAAGGGAAGTTTGATTGAGTCTCAAGGGATTCTGGGAGTTTTGACAGTTGGAGTTTGAATAGTGTTGGCTCATTTGAACACTCCGTCAATGGAAGTCTATGGGATTTTTCCCAGTTTTGAAAACCGTAAGTCCGATCAGTTAGAAAAGATACAGCAACTAACTTCAGATGAGTCTGAAGATTTGGGCTGAGTTTGGAGTTTGTAGAGTTAAATTTTAGTCTCAGAAGAAGAATAAGTTGTTTAAATAGCATTTCAGTAAGTTGGCTTTCTCAAGATACTCAAGAAGCATGCTTTTACATACTTGGATGTTTGGGCTCGACTGCTACTCTGACGATGGGCGTGGCTTCAAAGTTGAGTGGCGTGAAGGGCGGGCAGGCCGGAGATGTAGAGATGGTGGCCGATTTGAGAATGAATTCCTCCATTCCACCAATACCTGCGGAGATACAAACAACATTAAACAAAGCTGCATTCAAAAGACCAGTCAAATGGTTTCAAATGACAGCTTTTTAAACCTCAGGGCTCCAATAATGTTCCAAACGGTTTTTATTTATTTTTTACACTAAACGTTATTATTTATACAACGGCTGCCTGTTATAACAAAGGCCCCTGTGTGTGCCGTTTAGGTGGGAGGTTGTGTGAGTAAGAGTGTAAGCATGTGTTTGTGCACGTTGTGATGGAAAAAGAAAAACACACTTTAGAGACTTCTGACATTTGCAATAACAGACATGATTGCAGGGCTGTGATGGAGAAAGGAGAACCCAAAATTCGGAGGGTGATATGACATCTGGCCTAGAGCAACATCTTGAAAAAAAAAAGTGTGCTTAGTTGTGAGAGGAATATAAATATTTATTTGCTAGAAAACAAACTGAACAAGTAGGCTGGTAGTTTGTGTTTTTCAAACTCATCTTTGAATAAACCAAACAAAAATTCAACAACAAATTAGTATTTAAAAAAAATAACATTGTCCAACACAAATTTAACATGCTGCTTGTAATTATATTTACTGTGACATTGAGATTTATTAAAGAATTAGAAGTCATTTTAAATGGAATTAAAAATGTAAGTAAATTAAAAAATTTAATGTATTAAATTTATTAAAATATTTGTAAAGAATACTGAAACTTTTATAGATGAAAAGTGAAGAAAAAAGATGTTAATGAGCTTAATATAACGTATATACTTTCTAGATAATATTTTAATTATTTGCTTTTATTTCAGTGCAGTAATAATATAAAATGCATTAATGTAATTAAAAAAAAAAAAAAACGAAAAATAACATGCCTTTTTCAAAATAAATTTTTTTCTCAGACAGTAAAAAAATAATGCTGCCTTTGGATTTCCAGGCAGCCTCTTCTGAATGAATGAATGAATACAAAATGACAAAATCCAACATGTTTTTTTTTAAATAAAAAAAAAAATTTAATAAATAAAATAAATTATAAATAAATGTTTATCAAAAATTTTGTTGAACATTCTTCATAGTTTCACAAAATAATAACATAAAAATACAAGATG
>NC_133363.1:58733138-58755546 GCF_049309525.1 Garra rufa
GGCAGAAATCGGAGAAGATGCATTCATCTAAAAACTGACTGATAGGGACAACTGAATGAAGCGCTTCAGCGGCTCAGCGTGACGACCATTTCACTCGCCCCTCGAATCCCATTCAGTCGAATTACATCAGGTCCGAGAGTGTTTCCATCAGGCGAGCAGAGCCTCAACCCGAGAGGTTAGTTTGTTCAGTCAATGAAGCAGCCATGAGTCAAGAGCTTCTGTCACAGGCCGGCCTTATTAAGGGCCAATTCCAGCCAGACTCGCAATCGTGTTCATGAGCAAACACCTGGAGGCTGTAAAGCCGGTAATAAAAATGGCTTAACGGTAATCACAGCGCAGGCCTGCGGAGGCCGGGCGGCGTATAAAGTCTTAAGTCTGACGGTTCGGGCGGTGTTGACTCGCCAGGGCGATCTCTCCCGCAGGATCAGTATCTGCGCATTCAGAGCATGATATCATGGACTCGCAAACGTTTATTATAGCAGCCGAATATAGAAAAATAAACCATGTGTACTAAGTCAAATATGCGGAGCATTAAATCTGCTAAATGAATTGAAAACGGAAGGGTTGTTAATGCAAAGATTGATACAGAGTGGATGAATTGCTCGTCGGAGGGATTGTACGTGTCCTGCTTTGACATTCTTTCTGTAAGTGCTTGCATATGTCTGGATCAGGGCACAGGTTTTTCAGGGCTGGATGTTGCACAGATGCCTCAAGGCGTGGGAAAATGAGATTTAGTTAAGAACACACAAACTAGTTTAGAATTAAGCGTCCAATCAGCTCCTGGAAAAATGGAATGCTTGTTTCTGATTGGTCTTTCTTGACATTCTAAAGTTAACTATTTGTGTCAATTCTGCAGTCAATTTTCTATATACCTGTGCTAGTGCTACTTCAAATTAATTTCAAATTTAAAATAAAATTTCCATTTAGTGATTTAATTGGTTGTGCAATAAGCTATTTAATGTACAATTATCTACGGGAATACAACAACTTTGATTACCTTTTTTTGATCCACTTCAAATGTTGACTACTATAGATATTGCAAAATAAACCAGTCTACTTCATGTTTAGTTTATCCCTTTGTGAATTCCTTATACAATTTCTATGCCTATAATGTTTTTTTCAATAACAGAGAAGAGAATATTGCAAATTTAGACAATTTTTTAAACACTCCCTCTATCTGCCATTGGTTAAAACACTGTTGCCATGTTGGTTTTTGTTATAATGCTCAAATTTTATTTATCAGTTGTATATCAAAATTAGGCTAAAATACATAAAAATATTGGATCATCATACTACTATATGTTTTTCACTCCAAAGTGAATAAAAAATATAAATGATTCCAGGAATAATTTATCTGTTTGTCCAAGCAACACGATCAAAATTACACTGCTCAATAATAGTAATAAAACAGAAATAGTAAATGAAAAACTAAAAAAAAAAAATGAGACATGATAAAATATGTTCAAGTTGAGATAATAAAATTAATAAAGCTAAAGCTAACCAGAAAAATAAAAAAAATAACAATAATAAACAGCTGCAAGCAGGGATTACTGGGGTTCAAGCGCATTTAAGCACATATAAAAACAGACTTTACTTAGCAAGCCTGTAGCCACCTAAATCAACGATTTAAAGGCATTTTGGCAAATATAGGTAATTTACCATAGAAATACGATATCTTTTAATGTTTTTGACTTCATATATACATGCTTGGCTAGAATCACCTGTCGCACATGCTCAGTAGGTTTTGTGAAGTTTTGAGTTTTCCTTTAGGCTTTGTAGGATTTCGGCACCTTTTCTAAATGACCCGGTTATAGCCTCCTAATGGGTAAATTTCATTTTTTTTTTTTTTTGATAATTATTGACTTAGTCCAGAGAATTGCACTGCAGTGTTTTTTTTCTTTCAGGTTGAGTGAAAAACCTAGGACTAGTTGGCTTTTTTTTTGACATCTTCTCAATCATTTAACAAATGATTTGATTGACAGCAGTGGCTCTAAAGGCAAAGTTGTCTGGACTGAGGAGTTTTATTGTATGATCTGTATTTTGTGCGATGTACAATCTTTGGCGTACTTGAAAATTGCGGTATCACCCCCCAGTGACTGATTTCTTTAGAATTTCTCTCAGACCTTTGGGGCTGTGAGTTGAACAGCCCCATCGACTTTTGTTCCAATCCATTAACCATGTCTAATAAGTGCTCAAACTTCACTGGCCAATGGCCAATTGTAGACACTTGTGGGACTTTGGACCAAGACCATGCACACCAATCATGTTGAAAGGACATGGTTGCACATTTTTAGTTATAATATCGACACCAAGTGATAGTTTTTCCTGTGACAGATTGAGCTCTTACATAAGTGTTCTGAGATTGGCAAAGTTATCTCATTCTGTTCAGGAGTTATAGGCATTTTACTAAAAGTGTCCCTGCCCCTTTTGAACGTGACTCGACAGTTCCAAGATTTCCACGTAAAACTGATTGTGCAGACCAAACTCTAAGTCATAGAGTCTTAAAAACTTGGAGGGATGGTAGTACTCACACCGCTGACATGACCAAGGCTCAGCCCAATCGGCCTGACAGGGGCGCTACAGCGATCAAAAGTTGCTCATAACTCCTGAACCATCACAGACTCAAGTGCCTTATGTCACTGAAATCCTTGGCTCATGGTGGACAACAATGATCTTGATAATTATTGATATTCACTCTCCGGAGAATCCTTCTGCACTGCTTTGGCTCTGATCGGGTAAAAACCCAGGATAATTATTCATATTCACTCTCCAGAGAATCGTTCTGCACTGGTTTGGTTCTGATTGGATAAAAAACCTAGGACTAGTTTGCAACAGTAGGTTTGTAAAAAACAAAAAAACAAAAAACAAAAAAGAAGCAGCAAAATACCCGAAATTTCACCAGATTGAATCTGAGATTGACCAGATTGATGTGCATTTTGTCTGCCATGAGCCAAGGATTCCAACGACTTAAAACACTTGAGCCTGCACTTGACGGTTTAGGGGTTATGAGCGATTTCGTACTTTTGTTCGCTGTAGCGCCTTGTCAGGCCGATTGAGGTGAGCCTTGGTGATGTTGTCGGAGGTGTGAGTACTACTATACAGCCCAATTTCAAGTCTCTAAGCCTTACAGTTTGGTCTGCACAATCAGTTTTACATGGAGATTGCTTATCCGTGTCCATTCTAACAATTCCAATAAGGTTTCAGCGCTACGGTAAAAGCACAACAAAATGACCAAAAATTCTAAATAAAATGAAAACCGAAAATGTACAAAATAAAAGATAATTCAATATATTAAAGAATACTATAATAGTATTTAGTGTCTAATGCTGCAGAAAGTAGACAAACTACCTTTAAATGAAACATTTTAAATGAAACTACTTGAATTTTAGTTAAACCAACACTTCTTAAGGTCTATACACATGTTGGTGGATTTTTCTGGATCGTGACAGCAGGAAAAGAGAAGAGTGAATGATTTGAGCAGGGGTTATTCTCCCCCTCCTCTAGCAACAGTCTTTTAACCTGCGAGTCACTCGTTCATCACTGAAAGTCAAGCCACATGCAGTGGTCAGTCTAGACACAAGAGCTCTTTGTGTGTGACTCTTTAATACGTCCAGCCGGGCCCGAGGCACACTGCCATATTTATCCACAGCGCTGATGATTTCCTGTTCGTGTTGACCCCTCTCACCCCCTCCTCCCAAAAGCACTGATTCAGGGCCAGCTCGTCCCTGACTAACCCAACATACAGCCGACAGCACGACGGATCTGAGATCAGTGGCTTGGGACAAATTCAGCCTCTCTAAAAACAAGCAAATCCTTCGCTCATCGCCATCAGATGGTGTTTTAATGATTGCTACATAAATCCATCCTGCTTTAAACTTTTCACCTCACACATGCTTCTGATTTCCACACCACAAAGCTGCAGATCTTCAGGGTGAAAAAAGGAGAAAATGAGCACAGGGTAATTATTGAATTCTTGTCTATGCGTCTGTATAGCTGACAGGCATCTTTGTTTCTGCATTATAACAATGTTTTCAGATAGTATAAAGTATGAAGCCCAGAGTATTCTTTGGTTGGTTATGGTGCAAATTTCATCATCAGTGTACTGCAGATGCAAAGCCTGGTTTTTATACCTGTGTGAATTCTGTACACTTAGTTTGTGGCAATAAGGTGGCAACACTCGTCCAGCCCATTGTTTTACAAGTAAAAAAGAAACTGAAGAGACAGAACAACAACAAAAACTACCGGAGATTGCAATAACAATATATGCGCACACTGACGCACACTTGTGTAAGGAGGTGAAGATATGCACAAAACTTACCCAAAGTTTGAGTACAAAGACATTATTTATTGTTCTTAACTTCTGGAGAGAAACAGTACAGACACTGAATAGTATCAGTTTAAGTATCAAATAATTATTAAAACCTAATAAATATCTAGTTTTGCATAAAATGAGTTAAAATGATGTGAAGTAAAATAAAAAACTCACTGTTCACTCACTTCTCACTGTTATTTTTAACATAAAAAATGAATTATTATGATGAAAGAAAAAAATGTTATGCCTAATAAGACAAAATAAATGATAGATAGATGGATAGATAGATAGATATGACAGAATGATAGGGTGACAGAATGATAGAATGAAATACAAAATGATAGACCGTTAGCTAGATAGCTAGGTAGAATGAAAGAACAATAAAACAACACAGAGATAAAATGACAGAACAAAAGACTGACAAGACAGAGCGATAGGCAGAGCGATCGAACAATAGAATGACAGAGAACGATAGAAAGAACAATCTATAGAACAATAGAATGGATAGCTAGGTAGAATGAAAGAACATTCAAGATTAAAGTTTGAAAAATGTCTATTGTAAATGTGTATTTTTAGAATGCAGAAAAAAAGTACTTGACTAACAAAGTAGAATGACAGATAGACAGAATTTTTATGATAAACATTCTAATAAAATGTACCAAAATTTTTATGTAATGAAGCTGAAACTATCCTTTAATACATCCTCTTTGTTAGTCAAGTAATTTTTTTCTGCATTCTAAAAATACACATTTTCAATAGACATTTTTCAAACTTTAATCTTGAATGTCTTAAAATATAAAGTTAATAGAACACAGAGCACAGTGTGTGAGTTAAGTGCTTGAGCTGAACTAATTGAAGAAAATTGTGGAGAAGAAAAGGGAGCCGGAGAACAGATGAATTTCAATACAGTGCTCAACTTGCAAGAGGTTAACTTCTACTTGAAGGGAAAAATCCAAAATGCCCCGTTTCTTAAAACGGCCATCCTCTGATAAGAGCTGATCCCAGAGCTGAGGACAGCGCTCACTCTGCTCTTTATAACTGTAAAACAGAGACGCTCTTTCAACATGAAACATGAGCAGGTAATTACTCAAAGGTGACTGTGTCTCAAAGGCATTCCTCAACAAAAGCAAAGAAAAACAGAGAGAGAGAGAGAGAGAGAGAGAGAGAGAGAGAGAGAGAGAGAGAGAGAGAGAGAGAGAGAGAGAGAGAGAGAGAGAGAGAGAGAGAGAGAGAGCGCTGCCGAAATAACCTGGGAAGAGCTACATACAGTAGGAGAACAGACCCGCAGCAGGAATCTGGGCCACACATGGAAGAAATAGACACTCTTGAAAAAATAGAAGCTAAATCTGAGCTGAAGGGTTTTGGAAATTAAGAACAATTACATCCTGGCAGAAACGATGTACAAAATCAAGAAGAGGTTGCTGCAAAAACTTGAGGATGATGTTCTGAAATGGAATCTCTTACTGGTCTTATTAACAGCATAGATTAAAAATAAATAAATAATGTCGATAGATAGAGATAAAACAATAGATAGACAGACAGAGTGACCAAGAGAGCGAACGAACGAACTAATGAACGATCGATAGATAGATAGATAGATAGATAGATAGATAGATAGATAGATAGATAGATAGATAGATAGATAGATAGATAGATAGATAGGAACAAACAGATGAATAGATAGATAGATGCAAACGAACAATAGATAGACAGACAGACAGACAGACAGACAGATAGATAGAGCAATTGAATGATAGATTGAATGAAAGAATGATAGAACAATAGACAGAACGACAGACAGAACGACCGACAGACAGACAGAAAGACAGACAGATAGAATGAAAGAATGATAAAACGATAGACAGAATGATAGAGAGAACGACAGACAGAACGACAGACAGAACGACAGACAGAGCAATAGAATGATAGATAGAATGAAAGAATGATAGAACGATAGACACAATGATAAACAGAATGACAGACAGACAGACAGACAGACAGACAGACAGAAAGACAGATAGAATGAAAGAATGATAGAACGATAGACAGAATGATAGAGAGAACGACATACAGAACGACAGACAGAGCAATAGAATGATAGATAGAAAGAATGATAGAACGATAGACGCAATGATAGACAGAATGACAGACAGACAGAGAGACAGACAGACAGACAGATAGAACAAAAGAATGATAGAACGACAGACAGAATGATAGACAGAACGACAGACAGAACAACAGACAGACAGACAGACAGACAGACAGACAGACAGACAGACAGACAGATAGATAGATAGATAGATAGAGCAATAGAATGATAGATAGAATGAAAGAATGATAGAACGATAGACGCAATGATAGACAGAATGACAGACAGACAGACAGACGGACGGACGGACGGACGGATGGATAGATAGATAGATAGATAGATAGATAGATAGAGCGAACAAACAAACGATAGACAGATGATACTACAGTTTAAGAGAAGAATGAAGGTTTTGTGACCATGAATCACTCAAACACAAGCTGCTAAAGGCAGATGACAAACACTTCTTACTCGTCTGTCAAACACTATTTTTAATCACTCACACAGTACAACATTATCATTACTAAGATGGAAACTCCATTTATATGGATTTCCTGTATCTTAAATGACACTATATTCATGTTTAGACATACAACTTTACACCAGCGATCAGATGTTCATCCATTTTACAGCATACATCCTCACTGCTTCCAGCAACACTGTACTGTACTGTGGGAGATCATTATTTAGTCCAACAGCTTCACTCGAAAGCCAAGCAAACGAACAAAAGTGTGTGCAATCTCTCTTGGCAAGCGAGGAACGAGAGTCCTCTGAGGACAAGCCGAGGTCAAAGGTCGAACACAATCGCCCCAGACCGACGGTTTCTGCTCGCACCGCAGCGCTGCAGCCGGGCAGCGAGGCCTACGGAGGCAGCGCTTGGATCACATCCTGATTGCGGTGCTAGCGCGGGTCAGGAAAGAGAGCGTTGCATCCGTCTGAGTGCTTGGAGGGAACAGAGGAGGAACAGATAGACCGAACGCAACAAAAGATGGATCAAAGAGCACAAAGGGGCAAACAACCGAGAGCAAGTGATCTCGATGACTCAAACGAGGAGAAATTTCCTCCAACCACAAATACAGTTGGCCCGGGTGCAAGTTATATAAAGAGCGTTTTTTCGCTCACGGTGCCTTTGGCAGCTGCGCCGGCTCTCAGCTGTGGTTCTTCAAAGCCGAGAAAAGCCTGAATAATAATCACGGCTAATGTTTTCAACAGATTTTGGTCTTGCGCGTTTCATCATGTTTAATAGCGCACATACATTTTCAATTGACGTAAAGCCGAGTGAAATTAATTTCATGACTTGGAACATTGAAGAAATAAAAACACAAGTGTTTAGGTTTTTAAATAAAGAAATGATTCAGAAAAAATCATGTGACACGGGAGACTAGAGTAATGACGCTGGAAATTCAGCTTTTCATCAGCAGAAAGAATTGCAATTTAAAACATAATACATTTCTAAATAAACATTTGGAATTGTAAAAATATTTCTGATTATTGCTGTTTTTCCTGTACTTTTAATCAAATAAATGCAGCCCTAGTGAACATAAGAGACAAACATTAAAAATATCTTCCGACCCCAAACTTTTTAACGGTAGCGCAGTTCTTGACTAAGAGTGTTGAGTGAGAACTATGTGGGACACAAATAGCTGCAGTTAATAATCACAATTCCAAGTCAAACTGTAAGTGTTTAAAGGTCAGATGATTCATTGGAAAATAATGACTTGATTTGACTAGTTTCAGAAGTTTAAAACCTCTCTCACACCCGCTTCCATCTCCTCAAAAGCAGGGCTCGCACTTAACCATCGTCCTCTTTCTCGAGCTCGCTGAAGTAATTGATTTCTGGCCACCCATCTTTGAGTTTGTCTCGTTAGAGCCGAACGCTGCTGGACTCTGACAGCTGTGTGTGAATCACAGGTCTTCCCCTCAAACACTCCCTTCCTTTTGTTCCTCTCTGTGTTTTTCCTGTACGAGACGAACGCGGTCAGAATTAGGCGAGAGTTTGTGATTAACGTTTCACTTCATTCGCTGTTTACAGCGCTTTGTTTTCGGTGCCAAGAGCGGCCCGTGTTCAGAGGTAGGAGACGAGAGATTTTCACAAAGAATAGACAGATTTTGGCTGCAAAACTGGATTGTTTATATAATCAGTTTCTTTTTAAATCCCAGTCCAGACTGTCAAACCTGCTTTAATCACTAGGATATATTAAGCATTGACAGATAGCTCGAAAAATGTTGACTAAATGTATTCAGTCTCTTTGGCACCCTGCTGAGGTATTAAATTGATATAAATGAGGTATTTATTATTTTTTTCTTTTACAGTCTGAAATTATAAAAGATACTGTCATGAATGCAGTAAACTGTAATTATGGAATAAAATAAACCATTTTTCATTAATTTCTCTCTCTGTTTCATAAATGTTCATTCAAGCATACTTTATGATGGCATTTTTCTCTGGCATTTCTTTCTTTTTGCTGTATTAAAAACATACCGAATCGTGACACCACTGTGTCATATCAAACTGAACCGTGAATTTTGTGAACCGTTACACCCCTAGACAACATATATATTTATACAAAGGTTCTTTCTGGTCCTCAAATTTGATAAGAGTTCGATATTCAAGTGTTTCACTGTTTGTATCACTTGTTGTATTTCTCACAGCGAGTGTTATGGCGGACGCCCTAAATCCACTATAATTTAGTAAATAATACTGTTTTTGTATCACAGAATATAGTTTTGAAAGTTTTTAGTTGAGAATATTCTTGTTTAGACTTCAAATATGCACTTTGTTAATAAAGATAACTTCTATTTGAATATTTGCTTCAATGTGAGCTCCAGGGCGTCAGCGGTTGTTTAGCGCTCATGAACCCACAGAGAGCAGCCTTACCTTGGTCAGATCTTCTAGAATTTGCCTCTGGCTCTGACGTCTCTATAGTGGTTAAACATGAGATATAATTTGGTTGGGGTAAATCTAACAGGCAGTCTTTGGTCTCATTAATCTATTATTTGTTCCAGAGAAGATAGTTTTGGCAAAATCACATGTTTATGTACCAATTTCAATGCTGTATATCAGAGCGCTGTCTTTGTACTTTTGACTGAATTGCCTAGCAACTTTTATGATGACTGTCGCTGTTATTTATTAAATATTATTATTCAAAAAATAATATTTTATATAAATAATACTAGTATTTAATAATAGTGTTCAGTATTGAGATGCGAGTGTGATGGTGATTTTACATTGTTCAGGCTGTTTTTAACCAGACTTTTTATACTAAAAAATAAAAATTGTTGTAAACGGAAGATAATTTTAGTTTCAACAACAGCTAACAAATGCACTGAGCAGCGCTGTAATCAGAAATCACCCTTAACAATTGAAAGGATAGTGCGACAAGGATATCGCTTTCCTCAGCGGACATTCAAACTAATGTTTTATTGTGAATTTGAGATTGAGCTGAGGAATGAATGCTTTATCAGATGCGCTTTTTTTTTTTTTTTTTTTTTTTGATCAGGGACAGTGCACAAACAACATTAGTCTAAAATAAGAAAAGATGTCATGTGCCAGGTTATAGCAAAAATGCTAATTTCCACCCGCAGTCCCTGGACAGGTTGTTGTTATACTTACAAAAGTTTATCAAATATATGCCCCCCCCCCCCAAAAAAACCTAGAATATCACATCATAATAACAATTTCTATCATTCATTCACTTACTCACAGTTTACAGCATTCATATCACAGTCATTTAGTGCGTACAGATTTGCTTTGATAATAACCACTGTTTGGTCAGGCGTGTAAAAGTACAATAGTTTGTGCATGAAATTATTTCGTTTGGAAGAGTATTCCAAAGGCTCGCTGCTTTATAAGAGAAAGATTGTTGACCATATGCAGTTTTACATCTTGTAACGCTACACTCTCCTCTGACTGTCGATCGTGTGGTTCTAAAGATTCTCTCCGAATTGAGTGAGAAAAATTTTCTCAAAGGGGGAGCAGCGATGTTATGGATTATTTTAAACAGGGCAGAAATTTGATTATATTTAATAAGATTTTCGAAACTCAGAAAGTTATATTTACTTTGTACTTTACAGTGATGGTACAATCTAGGTTTTTTATCATGAATTTTTATGGCCCTTTTATATAATGATTCAAGTGGTTTCAACTATGTTTTACACGCCTGAGACCAACTAGACATGCAATACAAAAAATGTGGAACAATCATAGTGTTGAGGTAGGTATTTGACGCCTCTATATTTAATGAGTTTCTAATATGTTTATAGTTCATCAAATTAAATTTCACTTTGTTACCAAGTTTTTTTTATATGACTTTTAAAACCAAGGTTCGAATCAATTTTTAGACCTAAGTATTTTATTTCGTTTACATTTATAATTTTTTTTTCCATTTACTTTTTTCATGCTCACTCAGTCCATCTTTCTCTCATAATACTCTACATAATACAGCAAGCCTTTGACATAGTAATACAATAAGCTTTTAATGAAGCAACTCAATGTTCTTTCGTTACTAGTTCTTAAGTGACGTTTTCGAATTAAGCAATAAGGTACGAGAGGCCGTGCTGTATCGTGAATAAATCATGGCTGAAGGGCGTCGTTAGGCACGACGCGAAGCGGAATGGAACTAACCGTTTTATAATTAATTACAAAGGCTTCGGGTTAGTTGTTAAACTGTCAAACATAGATTTTAATTTGTGGTGGAAGGAAGTAGTTGTGTACAAAAGAGGGCTTTTAAAGACACTCCATTGTTATTTTTTTTTACACTCGTGCCATCGAATTGTTGTATGAACGCAATATCACACGTATATCGGCACACTGTGATTACATACAGCCGAATCACAGCCGTTCCAATATACAGCCATATCTCACACCTACTCATGTGACATTGCTCATATTTAAAACAGTTCTTTCTGGTCCTGAAATCCGATTGGCTGAGAGGAGTGTGATATCCAAGCAATAACGGAACTCCAACCGCTTCACGGTTTGTATCACTCTGCTTGCGGTATTTCTCACAGCGAGTGTGTCATGCCGGATACCCAACTATAATTTTTAAATATTACTGTTTTTGTGTCACGGAATGTAGTTTTAAGAGTTTTTAGGTGAGAATGCACTTGTTTAGACTTTAAATATGTGGTTTGTTAATAAATATAACTTCTATTTGAAAATTTGCTTTGACGTTTTCGAAGATGTGAGCTTTAGGGCATTAGCGGCCATTCGGTGCTCATGAACCCGCAGAGAGCAGCCTCAACTTGGCTAGATCTTCTGGAATTTACCACTGGCTCTGACGTCTCTGTAGTGGTTAAACATGAGATATAATTGGCTTTGGGTAAATCTAAGAGGCGTCAATCTATTATTTGTTCCAGAGCAAATAGTTTTGGCTCAGGGCAAAATCTATTATTCAAAAAATTAATTAATAATAGTATTTAGTATTAGAAAGCAGTGTGTGTGTGTTCGTGATGGTGAATTTAGTTAGATTATTCCGCCATTAGATGGCATTGAAAGGATAAAACAACAAAGATATCGCTTTTCTCAGCTGACATTCAAACTAATGTTTTATTGTGAATATGAGATTAAGCTGAAGAATGAATGCTTTATCAGATGCAGGTAATTACACTCGCTCAGTCCATCTCTTTCTCATAATACTAACATAATACAATGAGCCTTTAATATAGTATTACAATAAGCTTTTAATAAAGCAACTCAACATTACTAGTTCTAAAGTAATGTTTTTGAATTAGTAACAGAGACCTGGGCTCAGTTGTTAAACTGTCAACTTTAGATTTGAATCTGTGGCGGAAGCAAGTAGTTTTGCACAAAATAGCGCACAAAAAGACACTCTGTTGTTATTTCTTATGCATGTACACACTCCTGCTGTTGAACTGTTGGATTAACGCAATATTACACTTGCAAGAACAATCAAGTAATGCAAATCAGTTAGTGCTGCCATGGAGAACAGAGTTTGCTGTCACTTTTTTTTTTATCCCAATGAATATTTTTCAGAGCAGGTCTATTATTTTTGAAAATCTCATACTGTGTAAACACACCTTAACATCTTGACTACAAAAAAAGCTATTGAACATTTTGACAGCTCTTGCCAAGGAAAAAGAGATCCAACATAAAAACCACAGCTAGAGAAACAACAATTTGTGAATTTGAACTTTTGATTCAAAATATCACATGTATATAGTACCCACTAGCCCTATTTTTAAAAGCAACTTGCGACTTAAAAGAAAACTAATAAATAACAGAAATTGTTGCTTTATTTTTAAGCATTCTGCCAATTTGAAATGCACAAGATGTTGTTGCTTTAAGCGGCGAATACTCTATCTGGTGTTTCCAAAGATGGCATCCATCAGACCCGTGATATTGGGAGTCTCACCTGACCCTCAGCGTCCTCAGAGACTTTGAGCGCTTTAGTGAGTTGATTAGGCATGAGATGAAGCTCAGACTCTTGTGGGTGATTTCTGCAGACACTGCGCCTCCCCACACAGATTCGACTGGTGCCAGTAGGCGGCTATGCCAGTGCTGGATTCATAAGCGGATAGTTTGGTGAAGTTGGCTCCAGAAGGATGAGGATTTTTTTCCTTGAGTGCCTTAGCAGATTTTGTCAAAGAAAAAAACGTGAATCTGGAGCAAACTCTCATTAGGCACTTTCTCTGAAGTTTTCATGCCATGAAAACACACTTGAAAAAGCTTTTACCCCCAATTTGATTTTATGCTATGAGAATAGTTTGCCATTGTTTATCATTTTTATTCTGGTAGATTATTAATAATGAAATATTATTAACTTTTTCATTATTGGTGCTTGCCAAGGAAATAAAAATTATATATTTATTATTAATGGAGCAAAAATAAATAGTTAAAAAACAGTTTTGATTAAAATGTGTGAAAATATATAAGGTCACAATATGGAAAAATTTTTCATTATTAATTAATTTAGGCATTTCATAACAAGCTTTTATGTTAATTTATTCATTAAATTGTACACAAAATACTGGTAATTAGTTTTGATAGTGTTGTACAGTAATAAAAAAAACACCTAAACCAACCTAAAAACTAAACACCTTCAAGTCTTTAGCGACAAAATATGCAATTGTTTCATAGATTATATATATATATATATATATATATATATATATATATATATATAATCTATGAAACAATTGATACAATTGATATAAATATATATATATACACACACACACACACACCTATATACACACACCTCTTTCCTTTTTTTGTGGTTAAAAATATATGCTAGTGTACTTCTAAAGAGTGGCATAAATAACTTAATTAAATTAAAGTATTTTTGTCTTGTTTTCAGGTTAAAATATCTATAAAAAAAGTAAAAAAAATAAAAAATAAAATAAAAGATACATTTACTTAAAAAGGGTAGATGATTTTTAATTATAACTTTTTATTTTTAAAATAAGTGGACAGTGCAGTAAGACAAAACAAATTTGTTTTAGGGATACATTCACAGAAAAGATAATATCTTTTGCAGTGTTGCTTCTCTTTGTTTGAAGGATATGGAAAATATAGGAAAATATTATTTATTTATTTAATTTTTGCAGTGTAGCACAAAAATAAGAAGAAAAAAAAACTTGTTCATGTCTGATATTTATTATTATTATTATTAATTATTATTTTTGTTGTCATGTATATGCTAGTGTCCTTATTTCCTATATTTTTATCTCGTTTTCTAGTTTAAATATTGAAAATACAGAAAAAAGATTTTAAAAATGTAATTTTTTTGGAGAAGAAAAGCTACATGCGATATTAAGACTTGTTTTCATTGACTGTATCCCAAAATTAGCTTTTCTCACCTGATTTGAACATTAAAATAAGTGAAAAAAAAAACATTGTAATAAGACAAACTGAAAACCAACTTTTATTAAAGGTAAAATATCGTACACAGTGCTATTCCTCATTTAACTGTATTTTGTTCGCATACATTTGAGATGTTTTAATGACCTCGTGGATGAGAAAGATTTTGCACGAGTTGGGAAAGCGCTGTGGCATTTTGCACGCAAATAAAATCAAAACAGCCCTTTACACTCCAGCACTTAGCAAGCACCACTAATGACACCATCTAAACCGGCTATTATAGATTTAGACGCTGTTAAATTCACACTGGCAGCCTCACTTTCTTAATTTGATTCAGTGAAATTCACTAAAAATAATTTACGCCTAAATCCCTTCAGTCAAAACAAAAGTGAGCGACCAGGTTCCTGTGCTGGTCAGAGTCTGAAAAGCAGCATTCAGCAGCGATGCCTATTCTACAGGGGATCGTATGGAGCCGTGGAAAAGTGCTCTTTCTGGCTCCGTTCGGAGCGGCATGGAAAGTCCCCTCAGTGGAAAGTCCCTCTCCTAAACTTGACAGATTGTGGATGTGTAGGATCATGAGGGGCCGAGACAGACTTGCCCTTTGGCCAAGAAACACACACTGAATATTATATTACATTAGTCTTCCACACTCTCTCACACACACACACACACACACACACACACACACACATGTTGGGTTTACATGTTTTATGGGGACATTCCATAGGCTTAATGGTTTTTATACTGTACAAACCGTACTTTCTATGGCCCTACACCTACCCTACACCTAAACCTAGCCCTCACAGGAGATTGTGCACACTTTTACTTCAGCAAAAAAACTCATTGTGCATGATTTATAAGCCTGTTTCCTCATGGGGACCTGAGAAATGTCCCCACAAGGTCAAAATCTACTGGTATTCCTATCCTTGTGGGGACATTTGGTCCCCACAACGTGATGAATACCAGGTACACACACACACACACACACACACACACACACACACACACACACACACACAAACTCTTTCTTTTCCCTAAAGATCACCACCGATTGTTCCACAATACACGAGCGACCAAGAAAAAGAGAGCATGTGCACAAAAAAGACAGCATATGAGAAGCGGTGGACACACATACATCCCCAACACGTCTGCAACAGCTCTGACAGGCAGCATGTGGCGGCAATATGACCGCCGTCACCACAGGAAACAGCCATGTAGAGGAAGTGAGTGATTCTGTACACTGTAACCGATTTTTGTAATTTGAACAGTATTTTACTGTAATATCTACAGTAAGATACTGTAAAATGTATATACAGTATTTTACTGTAAACTGCAAAGGATTATGGGAAAATATATGATCACTACTGTAATTATCCACTACTGTAAATCCGTTTACAGTAAACTACTGTAAATTTACAGTAGTGAACTTGCCCGCGAAAAATTGACCAATGGCAAGGGCGATTTTTTTTCTCTCCTGCTGAGAGGAAGTGGCGGTAAAAAGGACAAAAGGAGAAATGTTGCACCAATAACTTGACAAAAAGGTTAGTATATTATTTCTGTTTTATGAAAAACTGAACAATTTTAAGATGTTTTCACTTGTTAACAGCAAACTAACAATATTCATCGTGTTTTGCATGTCGGTAGCCTTTTTTTCTGACTGACGGCCGGGGCGCCGCCATAACGGTGAAAACATGGACTGGTGAGTAACTTAAGGTGACATATATTAGTCGAAATAAACTTTAGTGAAACCGAGAAACGCGTTTGTATATTGTGCTGCCCTTTAATGCAAGTTAGCTCGTCTGACGAGCCCTTAACGTTACTCAAGCTTAACGGCGAACTGAGGTGAAATACTGAGGTAACGTAAAGTGCGTTAAGCAACACCGCTTTTTCTGTGGAGATTTTAAATAGTATTTTCAAGCCCTTCTTTTGCTTGTTATTTTCAAGTTTCTGGTCTGGATGTCGTCTGTAACGTCGGAGGTGTATTTTGGATCTTCTTCTTGTGAATGACTGCCATAGTATCGACGATAACATGAACTGGTAAGCTAATAATGTCCATAAGCCGAAGTTGACAAACTCAACGTTAGTCACAGAGCGGCATAATATCGTTTCAACGCTGCTTCTTTATAGCTGGCAAGGTAATTCTCTTCAAATGATGTTTAAGTAAGAAATGTGTGCATCAATGTCGTATGTAACTTTATAGACGGTCCCTAAATTCAGTGACAGACGTGACATAAACAGCGCGCTAACATGAAACACTGAGGTAAAGCTGAAACACCGCGGTTAAGTGCTTCTTTTGTGTTTTATTTTCAAGTTTGTGGTCTCGTGGTCATGTCGTCTGCATCAGAGGTGTATTGGAGCCTTTTCTGGTGATTGCCGTCGTTGCAGTGCAAACAACAGGTAACGTTAAGCTTTTGCTTTCGTCAACTTAACTAATGTTAACGTTACTAAATTAGCCACAGGCTGCTGTTCTCCACTAACTCACAGAACGGGTTAACATTTTAAAGAGAGGAACGGGCTAGCAATATATTAAAATAGCAAGTTTTGCTAATAAATATTATAAATGTTTATTTTATTAAAAATGTAAATTGTATTACTGTACAGTAGTTGTCTTTTCTGATCATAAACTATAGTAACACTAAAAGGGTGTTGTGACACTGTCTGTTACAGGAGATTTCTCCAAGCACTAACTGGATGCTGACCATCAAGGGCAGAATCATCACACAGCCAGCTGTCCATTTTACAGACATGCAGAATAAGGTAACCTAAAACATATTTTGTTTTACATTGCATTTACATTCATGCATTTTTCAGATGCTTTTATCCTAAGCAAGTTATATTGTATTTAAAGTACACATTTGTAAGGTATTTATTTCCTGGGAATGTTTTTTATTACCATCAAGATTGAGTTTGCATGCGCATTAAAATTATTTCTATTAAACCAGCATTTAAACAGCAAAATGCAGCTGCTTCAGGTATCTTTAACTTACTGTAACCTTTAAATTCATAATAGCAATCTTACTGTCTGTCAATTTAGATTATTGTTACTGTAAAACAACAAATATAGATTTTTAATCATAGTAGGCCTATTATATGCACAGACTTTCTAGGAAACACACACCTGTTTAGAATGTTTATATGAACAGATTGGTTAGCATTTAGCATGGTCTGTGGCAGACTTTACTAAGTCTCAGGGCAACAAAATTCAATAAACAAGAATGTAATATTAAGTGATTTAAAGGAGAACTCCGGTGTGATTTGACCTAAAGTGTATTGAATCATGATACCGACTGTAAACGTACCTTGCATATCTCATCTCGTCTTGTCCACTGCAGTCCGAAATCTGGGGTCAGTTATCCGATGCTCACAACAGGTTGTCAATGAGAGTCAATAGGGCATCGAAGAAGCCATGTAAATAAATCACTGTTTTACGCCATTTACGAGGCACAAAGTAGCTCCACACTTCATTGGTAGACTTCCAAGGGCCCTGACATTTAAAACGAGACATTGAGAACTCAGAAAAAGCACCGGGAGTTTATTTACAAGTAGATTTATACAGACAGTAACTGCAAGAAGTTTAGCGGCCGCCGCCATCTTAAATTTAGTCACGATAAGTCGAGTGTCGAGCACGAAGGAAACTACAACCTGATAAGTTGATAACCTGATAAAATCCTTGGTGCTCGACACTCGACTTATCGTGACTAAATTTAAGATGGCGGCGGCCGGATTTTTTCTTGCAGGAACTGTCTGTATAAATCTTCTCGTAAATAAACTACCGGTGCTTTTTCTGAGTTCTCAATGTCTCGTTTTAAATGTCAGGGCCCTTGGAAGTCTACCAATGAAGTGTGGAGCTACTTTGTGCCTCGTAAATGGCGTAAAACAGTGATTTATTTACATGGCTTCTTCGATGCCCTGTTGACTCTCATTGACAACCTGTTGAGAGCATCGGATAACTGACCCCAGATTTCGGACTGCAGTGGACAAGACGAGATGAGATATGCAAGGTACGTTCACACTCGGTATCATGATTCAATACACTGTAGGTCAAAATCACACCGGAGTTCTCCTTTAAATCAAGAAGAAAATATTGTCTTTTTGCTCCATTTAGTAAAAACGGTTCTTAACAAAGCCATGTTGTGCATCTCTGCACACAGCAGTGTTTCATTACTGAATGAATTTACCTTTTTTAAACACCTAGAATCAGTGACTTACTGACCCATTCATAAAATTCTTTATAAAAAATTTCAAGAAAAAGTTTCTTCAGTTTTTTTTCTTACTACTGCGTTCGTATGTAGTATATCATTTTTTTTTTTTAAATGCATACAGCACCAAGTTTGACAGTTGAGGCAAATTCTTTAAACACTGTTTTTCTTGTGCTTGCAGGTTTGTTCAGACAGTCAACCTTTGTGGCAGCAAATGCATTGACAGTCACAGATCAGATGGACTTCTGGAAAGAGGGTGCAAACAACAAGCATCAGCCTGAATCCCATTCTGCCGTTTCTCATCAGAGAGCTTGTCAACTTTGACTCAAAACTACTAAAATTTAACACAACACAAACACATTTTTACTGTATGATTTTATTTTATTTACACTACCAGACAAAGCTTTTGAACAGTAAGATTTTAAATGTTTTTAAAGAAGGTCTCTTCTGCTCACTAAGCCTGCATTCATTTGGTCCAAAGTACAGCAAAAACAATACACTTTTGAACCATTTTTATTATTTAAAATAACTGTTTTCTTTTTGAATATATTTTAAAATGTAATTTATTGCTGTGATCAAACCTTAATTTTTAGCATCATTACTGCAGTCACATGATCCTTCAGAAATCATTCTAATAATTTGATTAAAAAAACTATTATTATGATGTTGCTGAAATTATTATAATGCTAAAAACAGTGGAGTACATTTTTTTCAGGTTTCTTTGATGAATAGAAAGTTCAGATAAACAGCATTTATCTGAAACAGAAATAGTTTGTAACATTATGAATGTCTTTATTATCACTTTTGATCAATTTAAATCATCCTTGCTAAATAATATCTTTCTATTCATCAAAGAATCCTGAAAAATCTAAAAATTAAATAATGTTTATCAGCATACTAGAATGATTTCTGAAGGATCATGTGATACTGAAGACGAGTAATGATGCTGAAAATTCAGCTTTGATCAAAGGAATAAATTAAATTTGGATCAAATTAATGCAGGCTTGGTAAGCAGAAGAGAATACTTTAAAAAAATCTTAGTGTTCAAAAACTTATGACTGGTAGTGTACTTACTTATTTTTGCTTTTCAGTATGTGTATGTTTGCCATGATACAAAGTCTCTGTACTTTTAAAAAGAAAATGTTCAACAATTAAAAAGAATATTATCAGAACTAATGCTTATGAGTTATTGTGATTTTTATGGGGTTGGGGTGGTAAAAATCTTGAATTACAGTGCTGTAGGTTAATTGGATTGTTTTTACAGGTAAAAAATGTTTAAAATAAATGAAAATAAACTCTATAGTACTGATACTGTAATTGAAAATACAGTAAAAATACTGTAATTGAAGATACAGTAAAAACACTGTAAATGAAATTACAGTAAAAATACTGTAAATGAAATTACAGTAAAAATACTGTAAATGAAATTACAGTAAAGACCTTTTAGTACTGTAAATGCACTTACAGTATTAATACTGTAAACATTTTTACAGTAACTTACTGGCATCCAGCTGCCAGTAAGTTACTGTAAAATTTACAGCAAACTTTTTACAGTGTAGAGGGAGCAACAGTATGAACATTGTGTAGAGGTGAGGTGAAGAGGTTGGGCTTCTGAAAAAGACCTCAACATCCTGCTATATCCTCAAATAAAGCGCCTTAAGGAAGTTAAAGAAGGTTTCAAACCGCCTATTTGGAAACTTTTAATAGTGTAAATAGAGATGGAAATGCGTTATTTTAAGGAGCAATTCTCACCATTAACTAGTTGCTTATTAATATGTGCATTACTAGCTACTGGGTGCTTATTAGTACTTGTAAAGCACATATGTGACCCTGGACCACAAAACCAGTCATAAGGTTAAATTTTACAAAACTGAGATGTATATATAATATGAAAGCTCAGTAAATAAGCTTTCTATTGATATATGGTTTGTTAGGATAGGACAATATTTGGCCGAGATACATCTATTTGAAAATCTGGAATCTGAGGGTGCAAAAAAATCAAAATCCTGAGAAAATCACCTTTAAAGTTCTCCAAATTAGGTTCTTAACAATGCACATTACTAATCAAAAATTACATTTTGATACATTTACAGTAGGAATTTTACAAAAAATCTTTATGGAACATGATCTTCACTTAATTTCCTAATGATTTTTGACATAAAAGAAAAATCTATAATTTTGACCCATGCAATGTATTTTTGGCTATTGCTACAAACATACCCCAGCGACTTAAGACTGGTTTTGTGGTCCAGGGTCACATATGTGACCACAAGACCGGTCAGTGACCTGAAAGCTGAGTCAATAAGCTTTCCGTTGATGTATGGTTTGTTATGATAGGGCAATATTTGGCCGAGATACAACTATTTGAAAATCTGAGGGAATCTGAGGGTGCGAAAATCAAAATATTGAGAATACTGCCTTTAAAGTTGTCCAATTTAAGTTCTTAGCAATGCATATTACTAATCAAAAGTTAAGTTTTGATATATGTACGGTAGGAAATTTACAAAATATCTTTAAGGAACATGATCTTTACTTAATATCCTAATGATTTTTGGCAAAAAAGGAAAATTGATCATTTTGACCCATACAATGTATTTTTGGCTATTGCTACAAATATACCATATTTTAAGACTGGTTTTGTGGTCCAGGGTCACATATTAATGCCCTATTCTGCATAACCCTATTTTAGATTGCTTTAACCTGAACCAATACGTAAACTTAAAGTGCCCCTATTATGCCATTTTAAAGGTAGTTAATATTGTTGTAATAGTCTCTTAAAACAGGTTTACATGTATGCAAGTTCAAAAAACACTTTAGTTTTCTCCAAAATTAGATTTATTTTTACCCCGTTTCTAAATGATTCGTAAACGACTCGTGTGAAGCAGTTCGAAGAATCAGTCTCTCTAAACCCCTCCTTTCCGTGAGCCCTCACTGCTGTGATTGGTCAGATGGTGCAGTCCTTTTGGATTGGTCTACCGCTTCAGCGCAAAACGAAACGCCCATTGGCATAACTGAACGACAGCTGCGGAGACCTGTTAATGCATAGAAAAGATAGCCTCGATTTTACCCTATCAATTCGAGCCGGAGTCTGACGATGAAACGGTTGAAGTGTCACATCGACAAGAAACTGTTTTGCAAGCACGACCGGAGCAGGACGTTTCTCAGTGGGTGTCATATGTTAACTGTGGACAGTGTTTGCAATTTGCTTTTGTAAGCGAACCGGGCACACCTCTACGTTGTGAACTTCAACACTGTACAATCCATAACACTGCGTTAAGCCATCATTATCATTACTTAAACTAATAAGGCAGACAGACAGTCAAGCTGCATCAATCACAAGACTTTTTAGACTACATTGCACTCACAGCTGAACAACAGAACTACAGAAATGCAAGTTAGCCGGTTACCAAGACATGTGCGGGGTTGTTACACACCATAACGTACACAAAGACGTATTTTGAACGATCGCTAGAAAATACAATTATTAATCATACTTACAGGTAGAAGTTCAGAGGAGCAAGCCGGTCCAAATAAATTGGGCACTGATCCATTTTTTAAAACCAAGCGTTTGGTGAATCTGGCGTTGTAACGTTACTCCCCAAGATTAGAAAAGCAGTCATCAGTAAAATGACGCGAACACAACACAAGATTGGCATTGGACTGCTGAGGTGTTGAAAAAATTAATGTTAACCACTGATAGTTTCATCTTTTGGAAGGGCATATAAAACAAATTCACTCTCACAGGCTGTCACAGCGCAGGGCGTCTTCTTGACATGATGTAATCCACGTGAAAATGGTAGGCCTGCTGTTTGTGGGCGGGCAAGTTGTTCGCGAAATTGAATGTGGGCGGACATTACGCAAATGTGTAGCTCGTGACGTGTGGCCGTTACAGAAAAAAGATTCGAATTGCTGACGACTCGTTTAGGCGAATGTGAGCCGACTCTTTTTTTTGATAGACAAAAACTTTATTTATAGTGCACTGTCAGCGT
>NC_133363.1:58756046-58790738 GCF_049309525.1 Garra rufa
TAAAATCTAATTTATTCCTGTGATGTAAAGCTGAATTTTCAGCATCATTACTCCAGTCTTCAGGGTCACATGATCATTTAGAATTATGCTGATTTGTTGCTCAAAAAACATTTTTAACTACTATACATGTTGGAACAATCATTGTACTTTAGATTTTTGTGGAAACTGTGATACACAACTGGTAGGATATTTGAAATAAAAAAAATAAAATATGAAAAAAAAAAAAAAAAAAAAAAATTATTTATATATATATATATATATATATATATATATATATATATATATATATATATATATAAATAAATAAATAAAATAAAATAAAAAAATAAATCAATTAATTAAAAATAAAATACAATTAAAAAAATTAAATGTAAAAAAAAAATTTAAAATACAAAAAAATACAGTACAAGAAAACCTTAAATACAATATAAAAAAACACAATTAAATAAATTAAAAAATAAAATGAAATAAAATAAAAAAACAATAAAATAAAAATAAAATGAAATAATATAAAATACAATAAAATATAAAATAAAAAACTTATATAAAATACAATAAAACAAAATTAAATAAAAATTTAAAAAATAAAATAAAAAATAAAAGTTATATAAAATAAAATATAATACAATAAAATGAAATAAATTATAAAATTAAAATAAAAAATACAATACAATGAAATGAAAATAAAATAAAACAAAATAAAAATAATATAAAATAAAATATAAAATTAAATTAAATTAAATTAAAAATGAAAAATAAAAATAAATAAAAGAAAAATAATATAAAATTAAATATAATATAATAAAATACAAGAAAATAGAAAATAAAAAATAAAATACAATATAATAAAAATAAAATATAAAACAAAACAAAATAAAATACAATACAATACAATAAAAAAATATATATATATTTATTCAGCAAGGATGCAATAAATTTATTCAAAGTGACAGCAAGGACATTTATAATATTACAAAAGATTTCTATTTTGTATTCATAAAAGAAACTTCAAGAAAAGTATCATGATTATCGCGAAGGTATTAACAAGCAAAAACAACACTGGCAATAATAAGAAATGTTCCTGAGCAGCAAATCAGCATATTAGAATGATTTCTGAAGGATCATGTGACACTGAAGACTGGAACCATGATGTTAAAAAAATCAGCTTTGCATCACAAGAATAAATAACATTTTACAATATATTCAAATAGAAAACTGATTTTGAATGGTAATGATATTTTACAATTTTTCAGTTTTTAACCTATTTTTAATAAAATCCTGGTGAGCTTAAGACACTCTTTTCAAAAGCATAAAAAGCTTGAAGGTCTGAAACATTATAGCATATTTATTTGACAATAACAAAATCCATGTTTCATGTAAATTAAAGTGAGGGGATGTCATCTGGTATTGGGAAACAGTTGACGGAGATCAGAGGACTACCGACCTGTAGAAATGGCAACCGGTGGGCATTAAATAAACAGTTCTTACCCTGGCACTGCCAACCTCAACACACATCCAGATCTCCCAGTGTTGTTTGCTTTTCTCAATTGCTTCCACATGTCTAAGGCTTCCTAGCAAGCGCTCATAATTATAAGCCAGTCATCTTTTGAAAATTTTGAGGCTGAAACAACCTAGTTTCATACACTAGCAATGCATCTTGCTTCTCTTGAAGTAATGCATTTAAACACAAGCAGAGCGAACAACATGCAATGCAAAGGTCGTGACTTGTGTGTCCCGCACGTACCAACATGAACCCTAAAAACAATTAAAAACCATTTCTCACAGACATCTAAGCTAATTTATGAGCCAAATCCCACTACAAGTGTCTAGGGGTTAGCATTTAACAACCACGGCTGAAACTCCACGCTGCTAATAAAATCATATTTCATATCTTAATCTCACTCTGTACTGCTTTAAATGCACCATCTGTGTCTATCAAAGACCCGCGGAAACATGAACTCGCGGAACCGTCCTGATTTCACGGGGGCAGACGCTTTGAAACGACAGCAGCAGATTAAGAGGGGGAAGATTTGTGAACAATCGCAGAAAGACAGGCTAATCCACAAAGTGGCGGGGGGCGACCGTGACGGTCTGTGCTGAGCTAGTCGTCTCCACTGCCTGTCTTTGAAGACTCAGATTTCTGCTAACCCTCGTTTTTTTTAGACCGAAAGACGGATGGAATGACGCTCCCGGGATGATTCGACGGAAGAGGAGAGGGGTTTGGGGTTATTGTGGGATTAACTATAAATTATTAGTTATCGTAAAATGAAACCGAGATGATGGAACCACTTGATGTTGCTTTACGGTCAAGATCGTAATGCTAAACTAATACTAATCAAACTGACCAACATATGCATGAATCAAAATTTCACGCAACCCTCTAGGAATTATTTATTTTTAATTTTTTACGAAATTAATACCATGTGACACTGAATACTGGAGTAATGATGATGGAACAACAGTTGTACATCTTTATATTTTTGTGGAAACTAATACACAGAACCGGTAGGATATTTGGAAAAAAATTAAAATATAAAATAAAATGAAATAAAAATAAAATACAATAAAATATAAAATTAAATAATATAAAATTAAATTAAAAATACAACAAAATAAAATTAAATCAAATTCAAAAATTTAATAAAATAAAACAATAAAAATACAATAAAGATATAGTTCAAGAAAAAATAAAATACAATATAAAATGAAAAATAATATACATTAAAATAAAAAATACAATGAAATAAAATAAAATACAATAAAAATAATATAAAATTAAATCTAATACAATTAAATTAAAATATACAATAAAATGAAATAAAATTAAAAAATTAAAATAAAAAACTAAAATACAATATAATGAAAATAATATAAAATTAAATTAAAAATAAAATAAAATTTTAAAATTAAAATAAAAAATACAAAATGGTCAATTAAATGTAGTCTTCATGAGAATAAGAGACTGTAAAACATAAACATAACAAAATATATATATAGCTGCAATCAGCAATTATCGGGGTTCAAGCGCTTTAAGGCATTTAAGCACATATTGAGAATTGTACTGCTGTGTTTTTTTTTTTCCAGACTGAGCGAAAAACCTAGGACTAGTTTGGACAATAGGTTTTTTACATCTTCTCAATTACTGAACAAACAATTTGATTGACAGCAGTGGTTCTAGAGGCAAAGTTGTCCGGAATGAGGATTTCTATTATATAATATGAATATCATGCGTATGTGTGAAAAACTGCACAATGTACAATTGTTTACGCCCTTAAAAAAAAAAAAACGCAATATCGACCCCCAGTGGCCGATTTCTTTCAAATTTCACATAGACCTATGAGGTCATGAGTCAAACAGGCCCACCAAATTTCGTTCGGATCGGCCTCTGTTAACCATGTCTAATAGATGCTCAAACTTCATCGGCCAATGGCGGCCATTTTTTTTTGAGATACACAAATGTCCTTATAAACACTTGTGGCACTTTGGACCAAGACCGTGCACAGCAATTTTCATACTGATAGGACAAATGGTTGTATAGGTATAGCCATTTTTATGTTTGTTTTTTTCCCCCCTCTTAAAATGCCACCAAGTGGTCAATCTCTGCGATTTTTGTCCTGTGAACTCAGACTGAGCTCTTACATAAGTGTTCCGAGTGTGGCAACAATATCTCATTCTGTTCAGGAGTTATAGGCATTTTACCAAAAGTGGGCCGCTTCTTTCGAACATTTTGGCATTCCTTTGCAAAGGAAGTTGAAAGTTCTACTTTTTTTTGGATAATTATTGATATTCTCTCTCCAGACAGTCTTTATGCACTGGTTTGGTTCCGACTGGGTGAAAAACCTACGACTTGTTTGCGAAAAATTCCTAATCATTTAACAAACAATTTGATTGACAGCAGTGGTTCTAGAGGCAAAGTTGTCCAGAATGAGAATTTTTATCATATGATATGAATATTATGCGTATGTGGGAAAAACTGTGCAATGTACAATCATTTACGCCCTTAAAAAATGCAATATCGACCCCCAGTGGCCAATTTCTTTCAAATTTCTTACAGACCTTTGAGGCCATGAATCAAACAAATTTTGTTCCAATCAGCCTCCGCTAACAAATGTTTAATAGATGCTCAAACTTCATCAGCCAATAGCCGCCTTGCTTTTTTGAGATACGCAAATGTCCTTATGGACACTTGTGGGACTTTGGACCAAGGCCATGCACAGCTATTTATGCTGATAGGACAAATGATTGCATAGTTATAACTATTTACATGTTGTTTTTCTCTTGTAGTGCCACCAAGTTGTCAATCTCCACAATTTTTCTCCTGCAACCTCAGACTAAGTGTTCTGAGTTTGGCAACGATATCTCAGTCTGTTCAGGAGTTATAGGCATTTTACTAAAAGTGGCCCCGCTTCTTTCGAAATTTTTGCTGTTCTTTTGCAAAGGAAGTTGAAATTTTCACTTTTTTTGTATAAGTATTGATATTCGCTCTCCAGAGAGTCTTTATGCACTGGTTTGGTTCAGATCGGGTGAAAAACCCAGGACTAGTTTGCAAAAAGTAGGTTTTTTACATCTTAATCATTTACGTTCAGGAGTTATAGGCATTTTACCAAAAGTGGTCCTTTCGACAGTGAGTCGAAAGTTAGACTTTTTTTTGGATAATTATTGATATTCGCTCTCCAGAGAGTCTTTCTACATTGGTTTGGTTCAGAAGTAGGTTTTGCAAAAAAAACAATACCCCAAAATTTTGCCTCACGATCGAATCTGAGACGTGAGCCAGGGATTCCAATGACACAAGACACTTGAGTCTGTGACTGGCTGTTTAGGAGTTATGAGCGATTTCATACTTTTGATCGCTGTAGCGCCCCCATCAAGCCAATTGTCGGCGGTGTGAGTACTACCATCCCTCCAAGTTTCAAATCTCTACGACTTACTATTTGGTCTGCATGATCAGTTTACATGGAGATCGCTGATCCGTGACCAGTCTATGAACTATAATATGGTTTCAGCTTATGTGCTTGAACCCCTAAAAAAAGCACTGAAAATTCAGTTAATTCAGATGATTCATGAAAAGCTACAGATTGATTCATTTGAGCCCCTGTAATTTGCTGTATTTTTATAGCAAACAGCACTCTTAAAAACCTTCAATGCATCTATTTTTAGTATAAATTCTTCCTATTAGATTACATTATTAAGTTCTGAGAAGCTCACAGTTTTAAAGTAGAAACATCAACATTGCTTTTGTTTAAGTGTAACCATGGTCACAATCTTGTGATTGTAGGGACACGATGAGACTTGATCCTCGATTGGAGCTGCTTTTGTACAAATGCTCATAAGTTCTGTCACGATCCGAAAACAAGATCAGTAAACAGGTACAGTAGTTGATGCCGTTATGTTTCACCAAATAGTCAATATGATGAGCCCTGACGAACCCTTCACCAAAACCAGATGTGAAAACTGATTGAAACAAAATGTTCTGATTCCTGCTGCTGTCTGGATTTATAAATATACAGCCAACGGTCATATTTGAGACGCAGGGTAGTCTAATGATAGAGTCTCAAGTACAGAAGTGTGGGAGGAAATGAAGAGGAAAGAACAGAGATGGAAGGAGGGAAAGAGGAAGGAAGGAAAGAATGAAGAATAGACAGAAAATTATGGAATGAATGACTTAAGTATGAAAGAAAGAAAGAACGAAAAAAAGAAACAGGGATGAATTGATGGAGAAAATTGAAACATGTACGTATGCATGATGAAAGAATGGACAAAAGGAAAAAAGGAAATTACATGAAGAAAGGGATAAAGGAAAGGCAGATAGATGGACAGATGGATGAAAAGAAAGAAAGAAAGAAAGAAAGAAAGAAAGAAAGAAAGAAAGAAAGAAAAGGAACTATAATAAAGGAAGGAAGGAAGAATGGAAGGAAAAAGGAAGAAGAAAGAAAGAAAGAAAGAAAGAAAGAAAGAAAGAAAGAAAGAAAGAAAGAAAGAAAGAAAGAAAGAAAGAAAGAAAGAAAGAAAGGAACTATAATAAAGGAAGAATGGAAGGAAAAAGGGAGAAGAAAGAAAGAAAGAAAGAAAGAAAGAAAGAAAGAAAAGGAAGGAAAGAATGACTAAAATAAAAGGAAGGAAGGATAGATGGAAGAAAAAAGGGTGAAAAATGGATGGTTCAATGAAAGAAAGAAAGCAAAAAATGGAGAAAATTTAAAGATGGACAGATGGGTGGTTAAAGGATGAAAGAAGGAAAGGAGGAAATGAAACGAAAGAAATAAAAGAAAGATGGACAGACAGATGGATGGATGATGGAAGAACGGACAAAAAGAACGAAAGAAAGAAAAAGAAAGAAAGAAAGAAAGAAAGAAAGAAAGAAAGAAAGAATTTTGAATTTGAAATGCTCTTTATTACAAAATCACATAAACAAGAACTCAAAAGAAAATCATCACCTCAACAAAAAAAAAAAAAAAAAAAAAACGAAAGAAAGAAAAAGAAAGAAAGAAAGAAAGAAAGAAAGAAAATAAAAAATATTGACAGATAGATGATGGAAGGAAGGACAAAATGAAAGAGGGAAATGAAATGAAAGAAAGGAAGGAAAGAATGAAGGAAGGAAAGACAGATGAAGGATGGAAGAAAGTAAGAAAAATAAAAGAATGGAATGACTGAATAAATGAAAGAAGGAAGGATGGAGAAAAAAGGATGAAGGAAAAATTGAGAAAAAGGATGAATGGTTGGTTGGAAGAAAGAAAGAAAGAAAGAAAGAAAGAAAGAAAGAAAGAAAGAAAGAAAGAAAGAAAGAAAGAAAGAAAGAAAGAAAGAAAGAAAGAAAGAAAGAAAGAAAGAAAGAAAGAAAGAAAGAAAAAAACGATGGATGGATGGATGGATGGATGGAGTAAACTGAAAGGTGGACAGACAGACGATGGAAGAAAGAAAGAAAGAAAGAAGGAAAGAAAGAAAGAAAGAAAGAAAGAAAGAATAAAAAGATGGACAGATGGATGATGGAAGGATAGACAAAAAGAAAGGGAAAAGAAATGAAAAATGAAAATGAAAGAAAGAAAGAAAGAAAGAAAGAAAGAAAGAAAGAAAGAAAGAAAGAAAGAAAGAAAGAAAGAAAGAAAGAAAGAAAGAAAAATGGATGGACAGACATATGGATGATGGAAGGATGGACAAAAAGAAAAAGAAAGAAAGAAAGAAATACAAGGAAGGAATGAATGACTACAATGAAGGAAGGATGGATGGAAGGAAAGAGGGAAATGAAAGAAAGGAAGGAAAGACAGATGAATGATGGAAGGATGGAAGAAAGAAAATAAAAACGGAATGAATGAATGACTGAATAAATGAAGGAAGGGTGTAAGGAAAAAGGGAGAAAAAGGATGAATGTTTGGATGAAAGAAAGAAAGAAAGAAAGCAAGAAAGCTCAAATGACTGTCACAGGATGTGTCAGTTTCTCTGTGTTTGACCTCAGGAAGAATCAAAACATCTTGAGCAGCTTTACACAACTGTGAATGTGAAATGAATGCCAGTAACAGACAGGTTGGTAGTGCTGGAAGTGGCATGTGAGTGAGTCCATGCTGCCCCCTGCAAGCTGGCACAGCTCCTAGAAAGCCATTCTGGCTTGAGCAAACAGAGCCGCACGCTTGCAGCTGCACTCTCGCCTATTAAAACCTCCAGCTATTATGGGAAACCCAGAGGGATCGCGGCGCTTATTTGCCACCCCGCCATGTTTCTGAGCCATGATCCTGTCTACTTCAGCGCGGACTCGAAACAAAAGAGCTAAATTTAGCTTCCTTCGGGCTCTCACAACAAAGCGGCCATTACTGACAAATTGAGAGCTCAAACGACGTAAATTACTATAATTTTGCCAGTGTGAAGTTATTTCCTTCATAATTTAAGTGCGCATCCGAAAACGTATTCATTCACAAGTGTTCTTCACAGTTGTTGACGTCGCGCTCAGCAAAAATGTTGACTTGTGTACGTTCTTTCAGACATCGCCGTCTGGTTTTAACTGACGATGCGGCACTTAGCGAGCTGCTAATAAGCCAATTAACCGCCATCAAAGAGTTCGTTACTGATGTCTTCAGCCAGAGACACAAGGATAACCTGCAATTAGTCTAGCGCTGCTCACTCAGCCAGACAACGGGAAGACAGAAGAGCACCAGGCAACTGTGGACGGTCACGCGGGCATGAACCGCTCCAAACAAACACATAAAGCTGGAGTAGCCATTACAGACTAACTGAGCATTTTATTGCATGCATAACCTTAGATCTAATATGGACAATAACACCATATGAAAATATTCTGCAACCCTACAAAATACCAGAAAACATGTTTAGAATACAAACAGTTCTATTTAAAATACAAGAAATTATTTTGAACTTTCTAATCACATTAAAAAATTATCATTGTTTACGCAAAAATATTAAACAGAACAATTGTTTATTATCATTAATAATAACTATAATAAATGTTTATTTAACAGCAAATCAGCATAATATAATAATTTCTGAAAGATCATGTGACACTGAAGACTGGAGTAATGGTGCTGAAAAAATTCAGCTTTGCATTACAGGAATAAATTCGATTTTAAAATATATTCCAATAGAAAAGAGTTATTTTAAATTGTAATAATATTTCACAATTTTACAGTTTTTTTTAAATAAAATATATACAGCCTTGGTTAGCATAAGAGACAATTTATTTATAAAAAAAAAAAAAAGTACAAATCTCACCGACCCCAAACTGTTGAAAGGTCAAAATATTATTCATCCAAAAATATATTAATAAATTGTGAATATATTTTTTATAATCTGAATATAGAAATGTCAATCTGAATATACAGAAGTAAATCGGAGTATGTATTTATAAATCAGAATATCTACATGTAAATCAGAATATAAATATTGAAATCTTAATATAAAAATGTAAATCATGAATATATATTCATAAATATAAATTGCAATATGTAGATATAAGTCTGAATTTATAACAAAAATGGTTAATATATATAAATCTAAATCATGAATATATAGTTATAATTTTGAAAATATAATTGTAAATCGTAATATATATTTAATTCTGAATTAAATATTAATAAATTGTGAATATAATACTTTTTTTTACATCTGACTATAGTAATGTTAATCTGAATACACAGAACTAAATCAGAATATTTATTTATAAATCAGAATATATAAATGTAAATCAGAATATAAATATAAAAATCTTAATATATAAATGTAAATCACAAATACATAGAAGTAAATCTGAATATATAGTTATAAATCTGCATACATAAATGTAAATTGTGAATATGTAGTTATAATTCTGAATATAAGCATAAATTGCAATATGTAAATATAAGTCTGAATTTTATTACATAAATTGTTAATATATATAAATCTAATTCATGAATATATAGTTAATTCTGAAAATATAATTGTAAATCGGAATATACTGTATATTTAATCCTGAATTAAATAAATAGATAAATAAATTGTGAATAATATTTTTTTTATAAATCTGAATACAAATGTTAATCTGAATATACAGAAGTAAATCAGAATATTCATTTATAAATCATAATATACAAATACAAATTAGAATATAAAGATAAAATCTATATATTTATTATTTACATTTCTATATTAAGTAAATCTAAATATTTATTTATAAATCAGAATATAAATGTAAATAATGAATATATAGAAGTAAATCTGAATATAAAGTTATAAATCCGCATACATAAATGTAAATTGTGAATATGTAGTTATAATTCTGAATATATAAGCATAAATTGCAATATGTAAATATAAGTCTGAATTTATAACATAAATTGTTAATATATATAAATCTAATTCATGAATATATAGTTAATTCTGAAAATATAATTGTAAATCGGAATATACTGTATATTTAATCCTGAATTAAATAAATATATTAATTTATAAATCATAATATACAAATATAAATTAGAATATAAAGATAAAATCTATATATTTATTTTTTTACATTTCTATATTAAGTAAATCTGAATATCTATTTATAAATCAGAATATAAATGTAAATAATGAATATATAAGTAAATCTGAATATATAGTTATAAATCTGCATATATAAATGTATATTGTGAATATGTAGTTATAATTCTGAATATGTAAATATAAATGCAATATGTAACAAACAAATTGTTAAATCATATATAAATCTAAATTAAGAATATATAGTTTTACTTCAATATAATTGTAAATCGGAATTAAATAAATAAATAAATACATTTTATGCAAGTATATAACAATCTTAGTTCACCCAAAAAGAATAACTGTGTCATTGAGTTCCTTAATAAGTTTCAACTTAACCGGCAGCCATTGACTTCCACAGTATTTTTCCCACACTATGGAAGTCAATGGCTACCGGCAAGTGTTTGGTTATCAACATTCTTCAAAATATCTTCCTTTGTGCTTATTAGAAAAAAAGAAACTCATACAGGTTTGCAACAACTTGAGGGTGAGTAAATGATGACAGGATTTGGGTTGGATTTTTTGGGTGAACTATCCCTTTAAAAGTGAAGTACTCTGCTTGACTAATGTTTGTAGGTGTTTGTATAATTACTGAATCACTCTAAATAGATATGAGCTCTGCATTTTGTCTGTAAATATATTTTTATCCTCTTCAGATGCATAAGTATGTTGGCAACCATCTCTATGGTCACCACCATTTCAACAGTTTAGCACCGAATGTTCACAGCATCACCCTGGAAAATCATTTAGAGGCTGAATGATCTCTAGAGCCACTGAGAGGAACAGAGACAAACACAGACGCAGGTAATAAAAATCTGTTGACTGACTAATTAACAGCTACACGCTCATTTCAACATGGATGAACTGAACAGCAAATGACCTCCGAAATTCACAGACTGCATGACCAGCAAATGAAAGCTGTTTTCCCCAGCGTTAGTGGCAAATAGAGCAAGGACATCTTTCTTGATGAACGATTTTATGACTCCAAATTGTTCGGGTTTCGAGTTATAAATAGAAGGTCTGAGTTTCCCAGAAGCCTCTTGGCATTAAGATCTCTTGCTTGCTCCACAATAGAGGAAAAACAGTCAAACTGCCTTGATGCACTTCGAAAACGCTGCTCTGGCAGGAAGCACAACATACGAGGCCAGTCAAGTTTGTTAAAATATTAACTACACCACAAAAAAAATGCAATGATCTGGAACCAATCAAATTTCTCTGTCTGGTGAGGACAAACATGCATGTCTGAACAACTGAATCCTGTAGCATGTTATAAAGCCAGCCAATATTGGGTCATTTAAGGACTGCCAGCATCACTGATGATGTTTTATGCAGTTTTATTTTACACAATATTTAGTCGATCTGTTGAATCAAATTTCCAAAACACTACTGATGACAATTTCGACCTTTCTCTTTTAGGCATTAGTTTTAGTATTTTTCATGTGTTAATCCATTGTTTTCCCTCTAAAAATCTGCAGAGTCGCCGAATTTGCAGATTCCCCCTGGGCCTAGTTATGAGAAAAACCAGCCTGTAATGAAGCACAAAAAGTTCACTGATACAAAACCCTCAGTAGTAATAATTAATTGTTTGTAACGTACAGTACAAATGCAATTATGAACATAATTAACATGAAGCCTGCAGTGATTATTAAGAGTAAGAATAGTGGGACACAGCATAATCCAATAAATCATTAGCACAATGCGCTTGTCAAACCCAGCCGCACAAACAAACACAAACAATAGAAAGACAGCGTAGACGTCACAACCACAAGCGCGTGTGCGTGTCTGAGCATGTGTTGCTTCCTGTTTTCCCAGTGATTTGTACGGATATTAAGTCAGTGATTCGAACGGATATTAAGTCATATGTCTTCTTTCTTGCTTTGGCAGAAAAAGAGCTTCTAAAAGATCCAACAGGGGAAAAGAATCTAAAACAGGTTGCCAACACCTTTTGACCAACGCATTTTTCATGTCTTTTCCAGTCGTTCTTGATTCCTGGATAGGGATTAAAATGATCCTACAGATGATTTCCATTTATTCATTTGACGCCGTCTGATATTTCCAGGTTTTCTTTGACTGTGAGAACCCTGCGTATGTATGTGTATATGAAAACAGTTGAAGTCAAAAGTTTACATACACCTTGCAGAATCTGCAAAATGTTAATTATTTTACAAAAATAACAAAAAAATGCATGTTATTTTTTATTTAGTATTGACCTGAATAAGATATTTCACATAAAAGATGTTTACATATAGTCCACAAGAGAAAATAATGGTTGAATTTATAAAAATGAGCCTGTTCAAAAGTTTACATACACTTGATTCTTAATACTGTGTTGCTACCTGAATGATCCACAGATGTTTTCTTGGGTTTTTTTGTGATAGTTGTTTATGAGTCCCTTGTTTGTTCTGAACAGTTAAACTGCCTGCTATCTGTCAGAAAAATCCTTCAGGTTTTTTTTTTTTTTTTTCAGCATTTTTGTGAATTTGAACCCTTTTCAACAATGACTGTTGGACAACTGAGGGACTCATATGCAACTATTACAGAAGTTTCAAACACTCACTGATGCTTCAATAGGAAACACAATGCAATAAAAGCTGGGGGGTAAAAACTTTTGGAATTTAAAGATCAGGGTAAATTGAACTTATTTTGTCTTCTGGGAAGCATGTAAGTATTTTCTGTAGCTTCTGAAGGGCAGTACCAAACGAAAAAAATATGACATTAAGGCAAAATAAGAAAAAATATACACATTGTAGTGATAATGTACATTTCATTTAGCTCAAAGGGAATCGAATATGATTCAATAGGGAATTTGAATAGAGTCGCTGTTTTACGGCTGTTCAGAGTCGACTCGCGATTCATTGAACGAGCCGTGTAACAGAAACTCTGCAATGGATATTACTATCCAGAATATAGTGAAAACACTATATATTAGCACAGTAGCAAAATCGGCAGTTTAAGACATTAACTTGTAAGCACGAAACACAAGATACTTATCTTTTCTAATAAAAATATGATTTTATTGGATAAACCTAAGACATACAAACTAATCTAACACATAAACACACGCATTCACACAGGTTGCAGAAGAGAGAAGGTGAGGAAAGAATGAGTTTAAAGGAATGAAAATCTGAAGTCCCAAGTTTATAGCAATATGTGCAATTGCTTAGACCTGAACAACCATCAATCACTTAATTAACCCTCGATTGAGTCTCTCAAAGAGGTTATTAAACTTTATATTGAATGCACCAGTTCAGCTAGAATCTGGAGGTTGTAATTGCGTTGCCTTTGTGTTAAGGGAATTCCTTTCATCGCGTCGTTCCAGAAAGGGGTTTGCCGAGGTTGCAGATTGGTTGGGTGTTCGGTGGTCGTTCGATGTGATGTCTCCAGCGTTGGCTGGAGATGCAGAGTTGTGCGCTGGTTAAAGTTCAGGTCAGCACAGACGTTTGGGTCACGGCTTGTGGTAAAACTTAACTAGAACACGAAACTCTCAACGGAAAGAAATAAAAGAATTAAAGTAAAAGACAGAAGTGTAACGATCTCCTCATGTTTCCTTTAGAGGAGCAGCTTGCATGCAGGCCAGAGAGCGTTCAAGGAACGCTAACACCAGCGTCGAAACGCGGCGGCACGAAGCACAAAGAGAGTAAGAGTATAAGAGAGTAAGAGAGAGATTTGATGGTGTCCTGAGTATTTAAACTCAGCTTTTGGACACATCCCAAATGGTGTCCTGACCAATTAAAACATTGTCCTAAGTCGGGTACTGCTGGTTTCTCCACCCAAACCATAAATCACAATGTTATCTGATCAGTCCCTTGGTCCCAATTTTCCCGCTCTTTACAGAGTTAAATTTGGACATGATTTCTATAACAAGACTATAATACATTTTTACAAAGAATTGAATTACAGAAACATTTTGAGAATGCAATTTCAAGCTCAGGCATACCAAACACCAATATAAACCATAAGCTATTCAATAGTTATTAAAAGGGACATACACAATAAGTGATTAAAACATAATAGGCAAATGTGTGGGTTACATAAATGATAGGAAATGTGCATAGAAATGATGAGTTGCTCATGAGTCCTTTTTCTCATCATTTTAGGTGTATATGTGAAAAGGCAGTTTCCTGTGCCATACTGTGAACGTAAGGATGTGTTCTGTGAGGGAGGAAAAGGTCAAAAGGGTGTAGAAGGAATTTCAGGCTCTGTCCTGAGTGGGGGAGCGTACCAACCAAAATCTCTAATGATTATCCTCACATGATGTTCATGAGGTGCATCTCTTTAATCTTGGTTACTTGCCCCATATTTGACAATCTCCTTCCTTGGGATGTCAACAAGTGTCCTTTTGTGTTAATGTTGCAAGTTCCTAGTTGGTTAGGTTTGCTTCAAGCTGGCAGGCACCAGGGTGTCAAATGACAAATTTTACGACAGGAGTCTTGTCATGCTGGGTCTCTTGTGGAATTTGGGTCTGTAGAAGTGTTTCAAAACTTCTAACTGAATCGCCTGAATTGTCTGATTCGCGCTGAGATCCTACAACATCTTCATTTTGTTCAAAAGTTTTCACCCCCTGGCTCTTAATGCATTGTTTTTTCCTTCTGAAGCATCCCTCAGTTGTCCTCAGTGTGAAAAGATGGATCTCAAAATCATACAGTCATTGTTGGAAAGGGTTCAAATACACAAAAATGCTAAAAAACCAAAGAATTTGTGGGACCTGAGGATTTCTCTGAAGAACAGGGGGTAGTTTAACTATTCAGTTTTTAACTTTTGACTTCAACTGTACATACATAAGATTTGGAGAAATGCAGCATTACATCACTTGCTCAATAATGGATCCTCCGCAGTGAATGGGTGCCGTTAGAATGAGAGTCCAAACTGCTAATAAAAACATCACAACAATACACAAGTAATCCACACAACTCCAGCCCATCTGTTAACGTCTTATAAAGTGAAAAGCTGCATGGTTGTAAGAAACTATCATCAAGGTCTTTTAACTTAAAACCGTTGCTTCTGGCTTCTGCCAAAAATCCATAATAATGCTTCCTCAAGTGAAAAAGTTCATCTCCTGTTATCATCTCACATCAAAATCCACCAACATATTTGTTTTTAACTGTTTTTGCTTCAAATTAGTGCTTGCTCTGTGCATATTTCTCTCTGACTTTTTCACTGTAGAAAGCATGGATTATGGACTCGTATTTTAGCTGAAAGTGACAGTTTGAAGTTAAAAATGTCTCAATGGTGTATTTGTTTTTTTTTTTTTAACATGCAGCTTTTGGCTTCACAAGCCATTAAGTGATAAACTGGAGTGGTGTGGATTACTTGTGGATTATTGTGATGTTTTTATCAGCTGTTTGGACTCTTATTCTGACGGCACCCATTCACTCCAGAGGATCCATTGGTGAGCAAGTGATGAAATGATACATTTCTCCACATCTGTTCCCATAAAGAAACAAACTCATCCACATTTTGCATTTGCTTTTTTTTTTTTAAAACATGCAGCTTTTGGCTTCTCAAACCATTAACTGATAAACTGGAGTGGTGTGGATTACTTGTGTATTATTGTGATGTTTTTATCAGCTGTTTGGACTCTTATTCTGACGGCACCCACTCACTCCAGAGGATCCATTGATGAGCAAGTGATGAAATAAAACATTTCTCCAAATCTGTTCCTATAAAGAAACAAACTCATCTACATTTTGGATTTGTTTTTTAAAAGCACGCAGCTTTTGGCTTCACAAGCCATTAACTGATAAACTGGAGTGGTGTGGATTACTTGTGGATTATTGTGATGTTTTTATCAGCTGTTTGGACTCTCATTCTGACGGCACCCATTCACTCCAGATGATCAATTGATGAGCAAGTGATGAAATAAAACATTTCTCCAAATCTGTTCCCATAAAGAAACAAACTCATCAACATTTTGGATTTGTTTTTTAAAAACATGCAGCTTTTGGCTTCACAAGCCATTAAGCGATGGACTGAAGTGGTGTTGATTACTTGTGGATTACTGTGATGTTTTTATCAGATGTTTGGACTCTCATTCTGATGGCACCCATTCACTCCAGAAGATCAATTGATGAGCAACTGATGAAATGATACATTTCTCCACATCTGTTCCCATGAAGAAACAAACTCATCTACATTTTGGATGAGTAAAGCTTTGGCGAATTTTCATTTTTGGGTGAACCATTCCTTTAATTTATGTTTACATACATCTTCAGGATTGGCAGAGTCATTACATTTTAAATGGCTCTTCAAACAGGTTTCAGGGCCAAACGTGTGTTCTCAACAATCAGATATGTGTGTTTGTGCAGCCAGTGGAACATTTTATGCCTCTTGTGTTTGTGTGTGTGTGTGTGTGTGTGTGTGTGTGTGAGAACTGGTCAAGGCCCAGCATTGTAAGACATGTGGCGAAGTGAAGACTGAAATCACCGCACTCAGCAATTCAGCCCAGTTAATGGCATTCACATCTGTGAGGCGTGTGCAGCTTCCAGAACCTTCTCTCTGTGTCGCTCGCTCTCGATCCTAACAACGTCCTCATAAAAAAAACACTGCCAAACATACTGGATCGCAATGCCGACAAGACTCCAGACATTCTCATGTATCTCAGGTGAGCTGTGTGGAACTGATGCAACACTTTCCCCTTTACATAAGGCGCCTCAGTGTTTCTCAAGATGTTTGGCTGATTTTTTTCTTATATGTAGATCAATTAGAAAGTAAATCTCACAAATCATGTGAAGTACATGTCTGGGTCATATTTTACTCAGATTGCTTTTGTTTATGTTTTAGCTTTTTTGGACCATTACAATTTGTTCACTGACATCATTATACTATTAATAATAATAATAATAATAATAATAATAATAATAATAATATACTATTATTATTATTTCATATCAACAGATTTTTATATTACACAAAATAAAATAGTATATATTTGTATTTATAAATACTAATTGTTTAAAAATGAAAAAATAAATACAGACTCATTACAGTAATGAAAATGTGTTTGACTGTCATAAAAAATAATATACGAAAAATAAAAGTTTTTCTTTTAATTCTGCAGTGAAATACGACCCCAGATATGCTCCTGACATGTTTCATGAGCTTCACCCATTAAGATCATTGTCATCCCATTAATTAAACTTTCATATCAGACGAGAGATTGCCAGGGTCATTGCGTCTGCAGAACGGTCCCTAGACGCAGAGGAAGCTGAACTTCAAGAGCTGTTTTCAGACGTCCTGCCACCATAGGCCCTTTATCTGACAGGATACGGGGGTGGGAGGGTCAGACCATCTACTCATTGAGTTTGTCTCTCTAACGCCATCTATCGGAACGAGCAGAGAGCAGAGAAACTACAGGAGGAACCCAGGAGAACAAAGAAAGACCTCAACAGGCTCAAGGACAGAGTTCTCAAATGATTCAGTTTCAGGACAGATTTAATTTTGGAAGATAATAGAGGACCAAAAAGTGTGAGGAACATTTTATAATCTAAAGAAGCTTTTGTGAAATGAGACGGTGCTATGGATGTTAAGGGTTCTTCACCGAACCATCAATGCCAATAAAGAAGCTTTATTTTTTATTTTAAGGAGTAGTTCACTTCCAGAACAAAAATGTACAGATGTACTCATCCCCTTCTCATCCAAAATGTTCATTTTTTTCTTTCTTCAGTCGTAAAGATATTACGATTTTTGAGGAAAACCTTTCAGGATTTCTCTCCATATAGTGGACTTCTATGGTGCCCCCGAGTTTGAACTTCCAAAATGCAGTTTAAATGCAGCTTCAAAGGACTCTAAATGATCTCAGCCGAGGAAGAAAGGTCTTATCTAGCGAAACGATCAGTTATTTTCTAAAAAACTGGAATACACAGTTCATGCAGAGATAGACAAGACAAGCTTTTAAGTATGTCAATTATAATTGACTGATTGTAAAAAAAAATGATTGATTTGCTAGATAAGACCCTTCTTCTTCGACTGGTACCATTTAGAGACCTTTAAAGCTGCATTTAAACTGCATTTTAGAAGTTCGAACTCTCGGGCACCATTAAAGTTTCCTAAAGTGATTTACAGCACTGTAAACAAAATCTGTAGAAATTACAGTATTACTGGCAGCTGGTTGCCAGTAACTTACTGTAGATTTAAATTTATGCTATTTACTGGCAACAGTTTGTTCAAAGTTAATTGAACATTAAACATTAACAAGTCTTTATCTTTACAGAATAAAACTAAAATAACAGCCTCATGCAAAGCATTCTGGGAACCAAAATCTGAAGGAAAAAAACAGAAAAAGGTTGATGAAGGTTTCTGGTTCCCAGAATGCTTTGCAGTAGGTTGTTATTTTATAGTTTTATTCTGTAAAGACAAAGACTTGTTAATGTTTAATGTTCATTTAACTTTGAACAAACTGTTGCCAGTTAATAACATAAATTAAAAATCTACAGTAAGTTACTGGCAACCAGCTGCAGAATTACAGCAAATTTTTTACAGTGAGGGGAATTTTGTTTTACCTTTGTTTTTACCTTTTCATATGTTTAATGAGGCTCAGAGGTGGCATGAGTGTAATGAAATTCATAAATTCATTGTGAGACATTTTAAATATAAAATTTTAAATACAGAAATATTAAATGATTTAAATAACTGAAAAGATCTGCCAGCAGTCGGCGGCAATACACTGATTTAATTACTGAATCATATTATTCATTTGACGAATGTCTTTATGAAAGGGAAATTGAATCAATTCACTAGATTTGTTTAAAAACGCACATTCATTCATAAACGAAACACCGCTGTGTTTGAATGGAGATGCGCAGCGACTCAATTGTGACTTGTTTCAGATTACTTTTTTTACTGACGAAACAGCAAAATCAGGCAACAGTGTTATAGTCAGACAATGTAGGTCACTTTATAATAACTTCTTGTTTATTTAACTGCTGTATTAAATCAATATGTCATTTACAAACTCCCTTAAAAATTATTAAAAGCTGTCACTCATCTTAGTTCGCAATCTTACAAAGCTCTATTATAGTAAACAAAGCTCTCTATACTGCACAATCAATTTCTTATTTACACTCGCTCTACACTTTGTTTATGAAAGGATTCGTGAGTTATGTATGTGAAACATGACACACATGGTGCTCCTAAATATTTTTTCATAGTCACACGAAGTAGTTTTTTTTTGTTTGTCCTCGAACGGCTGGTCGCACCGGTGCGACCTCAGAATTTTTTTAGTCGCACTATTGAGAAATTAGGTCGCACTCTAGAGCCCTGTTTATGGATGTTAAAGGTTCTTCACCGAACCATCAATGCCAATAAAGAAGCTTTACTTTTTGTTTTAAGAGAGTAGTTTGCTGTTACCTCAGCATTGTGGACAATGTTCACCTGGATATGCAATACTGTGAATCAGCATTGCTGGGTGAACATCTCAATGCTTTCTCCATGGCTTTAAGGAGGACAGACTGCCAGAGAAAGGACATTTAAAACACCCTTTTACTTGGTCAAAATCAGCTCTGCAAAAAAATCAACTAATTTTTTTGCATGGTCCCTTTAAATGCAAATGAGCTCTGCTCGCCCCGCCCCTCTCTGATGTGGGATTATGAGCCATAATGATTACTTTAGCCGCATTTAGTTGCGTAACTTTGCCAACAAGCACATTATTAAGAAAGGCCATTTGCAAAGACGAATAAAAACCCTTATACTCACTTCTGCTGTGGGTGAAGCTGCATCAGGAACGATTCGCACGAACATAGATGCATATGTAGATCGGGATGGGCGCTTTCCTTTTAAAAACGAAAGTAACATTATCCTCTGCATCTTCAGTGGCTCAGATGTCGGGAGTAAACGACTACTGCTTTGTTCATTATTACATCCAACAACAAAACACCTCAATCGCTCGATCTGAGACATTCTTGTCTTCTCCTGCACCTGAGTCACACAATGACGATCAGAGTCGGACTGTTTCAGCTCGGTGAGGGCGGGTCTAAGGTAAGGCGCTCATGTCAATCAACTATCGTGGGAGTGGTCTCTGTCTGTGCGCCGTCACACCGACAAGAAGCTGAGAATGAAGTGATTTTAAAAAAGGGGATATTACTTTTAAAGATTTTAAAAAAATACCACTGGCTGGATTTTTATCATTGTAGGGTGGTTGTGTACACAAACTGCCAACACACATTAATGTTCAAACAACATATAAAAGTGAGTTTTGCATCCGATGACCCCCTTTGAAGAGGACAGATTGCCAGAGAAAGGACATTTTCAGCTGAGAACAGAAAAACAAGGGTGACGGTGGCCCGAATACACACACACACAAAACTTTTTTCTTAGTGTGAAGAACATTTTAGAATCTAAAGAAGCTTTTGTGGAATGAAAAAAGGTTTCATGGATGTTAAAGGTTCTTCACCAAACCAATGCCAATAAAGAAGCTTTATTTTCTTATTTTAAGAGTGCAGTTTGCTGTTACCTCAGCATTGTGGACAATGTTCACCTGGATATGCAATACTGTGAACCAGCATTGCTGGGTGAACATCTCAATGCTTTCTCTATGGCTTTAAGGAGGACAGACAGCCAGAGAAAGGACATTTTAAGCTGAGAACCAAAAAACAAGGGTGACGGTGGCCCGAATACACACATTCCATCCGTCAAATTCACAGGCAGCTGCAAAGCTGGAAAAATGGCCAAGTTTTGTTTAATTTTCAAATACAGAACCGTTGATGGTAACAACACAACCTGGCGAGACCTCACCAAGCTAAAAATCTAGGTCACGCTGGAGGGAAGGAGAGGAAAAGCAGAGTGTGTGGGTGAGGACGTGAAAAACAAAGAAGTGAAAATGGTCAATAAATTGGAGGAGAGCGCAGGGGGAATGTTTAGGTGAGCGCGTCTCACGGCTGCGTGAGTCCATGAGGGTTTACGAGGGAATGAGAGGAAAAGTGTGTCATGCTTGATTGGACACCAGAGTGATGAGTCAGTGAATCTTCCTCTCTTTCACACACACAATATCCGCTTACAACCACTCACTCGGGATGTGCAAAGCTACATCTTTAAAAAAAGATCTGGTTACCTAAACAACTAATCGACTAGTCATGTCTTGTGTAATTGCATTTCTTAAAAAGGAATATATATGAAGGACATGTTCATGTGTTTACAGTAAACACACATGTAAGTTTTTTTTTTTGTTGACACAGCATCTTAAAAACAAGAAAAAAACACACACAGAACAGATGCACAGCCCTTTAAAAGACTATATGACAGATCAACAAACAAATACGCAAAACAACCATAAAACCTTATAAAATGGTGATAATAGAAATAAGAAACTAATACATTATGGTGGTGCTTTAGAGAAGAAATTACCTGGAATTAAATAAACTGCTAATAAATAAAAATGTTATTCATATTATTATTTTATTATTTATTATATATATATATAAAATATTATTTGACATTATACATTTGTACTGTTTTATATAAATTACAAAATATATTGTAATTAGGGGTGGGAATCTTCAGGCACTTCACGATCCGATTCCGATTCTGGGAGTCACGATCCGATTCCAAAACGATTATTGATCTACATTTTTTCCCCAATTAATTCTTCTTCTGTGCAAATACAACTTTACAATTTTAAAAACATGTAAAATTGCAGTTTATTTGCTTTTTGTTTATAGTTGAAATCTCTGTAAAAGTAGGTGTGTCAATCTTCACTGGTTTCAAGATTCAATTTAATTTAATCACTGTTTTCATTATTAACTAAATATCATGATGCTCACATTCTTAGTTTTCAATAGTACTTCACATGGCTACATTTTCATATGTTTTATATCAAATTTATTTTGTGCCAATTTTACTTTATTTTTTTTAATTATATAAGCAAGGTACTTTTTAAATCAATTACTTATTTAAAATAAGTGTTCTTTAGGTATCTGAAAGTTTACAGACAATAGTTTTTCTTTTTTCCTCAGCATTACTGCCGTTTTATTATTACTGATGAGATCATAGACGGGCAGCTTTAACAAACTAATGCACAGCAGTGGCGAACGGTGACTTTTTTGTGTGTGTGTGTGCTAAAACCGTGCTAAAACCACCAGTAATACCAAAAATAATAATATCTTTAGATTATTTAGAAACCAATAAAATCAGAGACGAAATCATATTTTAATATTTCCTCTTTTTCCTGTTTATTATTATTTAAAAAAATTATAGACATTTTATATAGGCTATTTTTTTCAGTGGACTTTCACATTTTGAATTGTTGAGAAATTATGATAATATACAGTTAGGATGTTTGTTTGTTTTTCATTTTATTTAGTCGAGTAAGTTATGCATTAAACACAATATGATTTTCGGCAATCAGGATCTGGCAACAACAGCGCGTTTTTCTGCTTGGGCGAGCGCTTCGCGGACAGCTTACCCCGTGAATGAAATCATGCGCATGACAGTAAAACAGAGAATGCGCATCAATTCTGAGGAGTCGAGGAAGATGCGGAGAATCTGCTTGCCCGGAAGATTCTATCTCAAATAAGGGATCAACTTATAAGCATGTGTATATTAATTAACACGTGAACGCATTCTCTCTGACAGCCTGGATATGCGGAGCATTAGCAGCTAATATGGACGTAACGACACTGATGCACAGATCTATTTCGATATATCAGATGTTTTGTCCTGCTCTGAAAACATAACTGACTGTATGTACAATTTCGTTTAAAACTATTTGAAAACGCAAGTGCATTTAACCGCATCTGCAATCGAGCTTTAGGACGAACAAACACAAAGCGCACGCGAAAGTCTGTCAGTGCATCTAATAGTACTGCATTCCAGACGGCAGAAATGAAAGCATAACTTAAGTAAAACACGGCGGGTGGAAGCACACAATGTCAAGCAGTGAGCACGAGTCTCTCAGTGCAAATGCTGTGCAATGAAGCCGGCAGCGTCTCTAGCGCGAACACGTGCCATATGCGGGAAAAAAAAAAGCTCAGAATCGATTCTGAAATATTAGGAATCGATTCAGAATCGTTGAAGAGAGAATCGCGATGCATCGGAGAATCGATTTTTTCTCCCACCCCTAATTGTAATATTAAATATAATAGCAGCAGCAGCAGCAGCAACAACAATAATGGCTATTTTATTATTATTATTATTATTATTATTATTATTATTATGTAATAATAATTTTATAATTAACTATAATAATAATACTAATAATACTACTTTTTAATACTTCATACAACTTGTAGTATTATTATTATTACTATTATTACTTGTTGTTAATATTATCATTATTATTATTATCATCATCATCATTACTACTGTTATTAAATAACAATAACTGGTAGTATTATTATTATTATAATCATTATTATTATTATTATTATTACTACTGTTGTCATTAAATAATAATTGCTATTATTATTGTTGTTATTACATGATAATAATAATAATAATAATAATAATAATAAATTATCATCATCACAGTACTGTTGTTATTAAATAACAATGTTATTATTATAGTTGTTATTAAATAATAAATTAATTATTATTACCATCATCATTATCAGCATTATTTTTATAAGTATTAGTATTATTATCATCATTATTGTTATTAAATAATAATTGCTGTTATTGTTGTTGTTATTAAATTGTTATGAAATGTATACAATATTTATTACGTCAAATAAAATAAACATTTACATTTTATTCAAATGATTCAAATCACATTTTATTAGAATACATATTTAATTGTATTACTTATCATAATAATACAATATTATTTTATTAATAATATACTACTAATAATCACACACACATAAATTATTTAAATAAGTGTATTATTAAATAACTATACTATGAAATAATAAATAATTATATTATCTATAATACTAATAATAATTGTTATTACTATTAAAATTATCAATATCATTATCATCATCATATTGTTATTAAATAAGAATAATTGCTATTATTAATATTGTTATTATTAAAAAACAATAATTGCTATTATTAATTTTGTTATGTTATTACATAATAATAATAATAATAATAATAATAAATTATTATGATTATCATCGTTACTGTTCTTATTAAATACAAATAAATGCTATTATTATTGTTGTTATTATTAAATCAATACTATTATTATTACTATTACTATAATTATCATCATCATTATTGGTAGTAGTATTAGTAATTATTGTTAATAAATAATAATTGTTGTTGTTTAATTATTATTATTGTTATTATTAAATAATAATTATAATAATTATTATTATTATTAGTTACACTTTATTTGAAGCTGTCCTTGTTAGTGTAATTATACATTCAAGTACTGAGTAATATTTATTAACTACTGTACATGTACTTACTATATGGTTAGGGTTAGGACTAGAGTTTGGCTTAGGGTTACTTGCATGCAATTATGTATATTATATATAAAGTTATTATAATAGTAAATACATGTAACATTTAACAAAGACACCTTAAAATAAAGAGTTACCTTATTATTTAGTAGATGCATTAGTATTATTAATAGTATTAGTACTGTTGTTGTTGTTAATAATGCCATAATATTTGTGCAAAAACAGTTTTGTGATCAAATAAAGTATATTTTTAGCAGATTTTGGGCTATTTCTAAACATTTCTTTCTTGAATGTTTTTTAAGTATAATAATTGGCCAAAACAGCACAAAGACACTTTACTTTGATACTCACCAAATTATGCATCTTTCATTTCATCCTCTTTAAAGCAACCTCACAGTAACTGAGTAGTTTTTTTTTTTTTTTTTGTTAGCCCCATCCCTAATGCTCGCCAGCAGCATACTTCACAATCAACAACATAAACCTCCCACATCTGCCCAGTCATTGAAACACCCGACAACACACCACATCTGTGGTCGCCCTGATTGCAGTTTGTATATAACCGAGGGAGTCCGTCGAGGGGGGAAATCAAGCCGCAATCCCAGTCAGAGCTCTGCCGCCCAGACGAGAGTAAACATGCGCACACACGCGCTATACCGTAAAACAAACGTTTTTGCAAAGGTCGCCACCATGAATCAGCATTATTCATCTCATCTGCTGTGTAGCAAGCTGACGTGACTTTAAACTAGAGAGCGAGGCGGTTGGTTCACATTGAGGCCTACCCGCAATCCCACTGCTCTCACTGCACACACATCAAACGCAGACAATCATTCGCGTACAGCAGGCCTGTAATAAACATCTGCTTATTCTTCTGATCTCGCATGTGTATCGCTTCTTCAGCTGAAAGAGTCATCTCTGTGGTGGGTAAATTTCAAAGTGCAGTTTTTTTGGGTTGTGGTGGCCAGATCTTGAGGTAATACAGTTACAGATTAAACTCCCTCAGTGATTTTCTCTTACTATGGCCATTAAATGTTGCTTTTTCCAAGATGCAGATGAGTTTGTTCTTCATGGGAACTGATTTGGAGAAATTTAGCATTACATCACATCCTCTGCAGTGAATGGGTGCCGTCAGAATGAGAGTCCATACAGCTGATAAAAACATCACAATAATCGACAAGTAATCTACACCACTCCAGACCATCAATTAACATCTTCTATAGCGAAAAGGTGCATGTTTGTAAGAAACAAATCCATCATTAAGATGTTTTGAACTTAAAACTGTTGTTCAAACTTCAAAAAATACAATCCATAATCCATAATATTGCTTTCTCCAGTGAAAAAGTTGTCTCGTCTGAATCAGGAGAGAAATATGCACCGTTTACTAGAGATGCACCGATCTGGATTTTGGGGGCCGATCACCGATCACCAAAAGCAGTATCTGCCGTTGTAGAGACAGCCGTGAAGAAGTGGGAATGCATGCTCTGGCGGCTGTTTGTTGTTGTAAACGTCATCTGATCAGCCTGCTCTGATCTATTTTGAGAAATAGAATCAAAACCGATAGCGCCCCTATCGGTCGATTGCGATCGGATGCCGATCGATCGGTGCATCTCTACCGTTTAAAAGCAAAAACAGCTTAAAACTGTTCATTAACAAATATGTTGGTGGATTTTAATGTGAAAGGACAACAGAAGATGGACTTTTCCACTGGAGGAAGCGTTATTATGGATTACGAACTTACATTTTTGTCCAGAAGTGACAGTTTGAAGTTAAAAACACCTTAATGATGGATTTGTTTTTACAAACATGCAACTTTTAGCTCCACAAGATGTTATTTGATGGACTGCAGTCATGTGAATTAATTGTGGATTATTGTGATTTTTTTTATCAGCTATTTGGACTCTCATTCTCACGGCACCCATTCACTGTAGAGCATCCAGTGGTGAGCAAGTGATGGAATGCAAAAGTTCTACAAATCTGTTCAGATGAAGAAACAAACTCATATACATCTTGGATGGCCTTGAAGTGAGAAAATTTAGAGAAATGTAGCATTATATTATATTGCAGTGAATGGGTGCCGTCAGAATGAGAGTCCAAACAGCTGATAAAACATCACAATAATCCTTAAATTAATCCACACCACTCCAGTCCATCAATTAACATCTTCAATAGCGAAAAGGTGCATGTTTGTAAGAAACAAATCCATCATTAAGATCATGAACTTCAAACTGTTACTTCTGGCCAAAATACGAGTCCATAATCCACAATGTTGCTTTCTCCATTGAAAAAGTTGTCTCATCAGAGTCAGGAGAGAAATACGCACAAAAACAGACCAAAACAGTTTATAAAATATGTTGGTGAATTTTGATGTGAAAGGACAACAGAAGATGGACTTTTTCCACTAGAAGTGTTAAGGAATATTAACTCATATTTTGTCCAGAAGTGACAGTTAAAAGTGAAAATGTCTTACTGATAGATTTATTTCTTACAGAAATAAACAAAATGATTGCATTGGAGTAGTGTGGATTACTTGTGGATTATTGCGATGTTTTTATCAGCTGTTTGGACTCTCATTCTGACGGCACCCATTCACTGTAGAGCATCCATTGGTGAGCACGTGATGTGATGCAAAAGTTCTACAAATCTGTTCAGATGAAGAAACAAACTCATCTACATCTTGGATGGCCTTGGGTGAGTAAAGTTAGCATTACATTACATAGTAGTGAATGGATGCCGTCAGAATGAGAGACCAAACAGCTGATAAAAACATTACAATAATTAACAAGTAATCTACACCACTCCAGTCCATCAATTAACATCTTCTGAATTTAAATGCTTTGGGTTTGTAAGAAACAAATACATCATTAAAAAGTTTTAAACTTTAAACTGTTGCTTCTGACTAAAACACCAGTCATCTTTCCATAATATTGCTTTTTGCAGGGAAAAAGTTGTCTCATCTAAATTAGGAGAGAAATATGCACAAAAACAGTCCAAAACAGTTCATAAACAAATGTTGGTGGATTTTGATGTGAGAGGACAACAGGAGATTAACGTTTTCACTGGAGTAAGCATTATTATGGATTATGGACTAAGGTGAGTACATTTAAATCAATTTAGCATTACATTACATAGAAGTGAACGGGTGCCGTCAGAATGAGAGTCCAAACAGCTGATAAAAACATTAAAAAATCATAAGCAATCCACACAACTTCAGACCAACAATTAACATCTTGTGAAGCTAAAAACTGTTTGTAAAAAACAAATGCATCACTAAGGTGTTTTATCTTCTGCTTGTCCTCTATCAATAATGTTTTCTCCAGTAAAAAAGTCATCTTGTCTAAATCAAACGAGAAATATGCACAAATTAAGCTCCGTTTAGAAGTAAAAACAGTCCAAAACACTTCTAAACAAATATGTGGATGGATTTTAATGTGAGAGGACAACAGGTAGTGGACTTGTGGATTACTGTGATGTTTTTATCAGCTGTTTGGACGCTCATTCTGACGGCACCCATTCACCACAGAGGATCCATTGGTGAGCAAGTGATGTAATGCTGAATTCATCTACATCATCTACATCTTGGATGGCCCTTAGGGTGAATAAATTTAGAGAACTTTAGCATTGCATTACACAGAAGTGAATGGGTGCCGTCAAAATGAAAGTCCAAGCAGCCGATTAAAAACACTACAATAATTCACAAGTTATCCTCCAATCTCATCTACATGAGGATAAGTGCAAATGCATTTTTTTTGGGGGGGGGGTGGGGGTGGGGGGTGGTGGTGAACTATTTCTTTAAAGCAATAAAGCCAATTTAACCATTTTATAATGGTTATTGCTGTTATCATGACTGTTATTATTGTTCATACACAGGATCATGATTTTTTATTAAGTCGTTTTTTTTTTTTTCACAAACCCCAAAACTTAAACCACAGTACAAGTATTAAACTCTATTGTAAAACAAATGATACCTCAAATCATCTGCATGCCTCTACTTTACTGTAAGTGGTTTATTTGCTATTATAAAAAATCAGCAAAATCAATATGACAAAAGACTATGGCAATCATCACTATTACTATTGCTCATACACATGGTTTGGGATTTTGACAAACCCCAAAACTCAATCCACAGTACTTAAACCAAACTGTTGTGAAACAAATGTTATCTCAAATCATGTGTGTGCTACTACGTTTTAAGTGGCCATACATACAATTTTCACTTAGTGGATGGTAAAACAGCCACCAGAATTGCATTGAAGGAACAACCAAAGCCATATCTAGAGACCAGAACCTCATAGAGGAGCACTATATTTTCTCAGAAATTTAAAAAGAGAAGAAAAATACTTCATCAGTCTAACTACAGTACATTTATAGTTTTAAACATGGCTAAACAGATTTTAAAGACAGAAATATCTATTTCAAACCATTTTTGAACAGTTTTAAATGAGCTCATTGAGTGTTTATTTTTTAATAGAAGAAGTACAATTAAATTAAATAAAATAAAAAGGCTTAAAACCAAACATATGGGTCATGTTTCTGATATTAAGATTTATATCTGAAAGCTGAATAAATAAGCTTTCCATTGATGTATGGTTTGTTAGGATAGGATTTGGCAAATCTGAAATGTGCAGAAACATTAAAATATGGAAAAAATAGCCTTTAAAGTTGTCCAAATCATGTTTTTAGCAATGCACATTAATAATCAAAAATGATATTTTGAGATATTTACGATAGGAAATATACAAAAGATCCCCATGGAATATAATCTTTACTTGATATTCTAATGATTTTTGGCATAAAAGAAAAATCTATAACTTTGACCCATACAGTGTATTTTTGGCTATTGCTACTTGCTTTTGTGGTGCAGGGTCACAAATAAAAAATAAAATTAAATACAAATTATTTTGCCAGCTGGAATCCAGGAAACATTAAACCACAAAAACAAAGATAAGTAATAAGCGGAAAGTACAACATTTTCCCAAACCATAAAAGTCTCAGCCAAACATGTCCTGCCAAATCAAACTCTTCGCACAAAGGAATGGCATGAAATGATAAATGATAAAACAACCACAGGCATCTGTAAAATCCCATTCAAATATCAAATATCACAAAGAGCTTCTCAAGAAAGCAAAAAATAAAGGTGAGAGTCAGCGAGAGTGAGATCGCTCCATAATTAATGACTTCATCTCCATTACAGAAATTCAATTCTCCTCTTTAGGTTACTACACTTGATCATTAATAACGGTGAAGTCGTTTAAGGCAGGTTTGTGTGGTGGGGGGGACACTTTCACATATTTTATGAGGATTTAATAATTGGATTTCCTGTTTGAGAAGGAACAAAGGCAGGCGGGTGGCTTTGAAGTGGGAAATGATGGTTCGCTAGATAAGCTCTGCTGCATGTGTGTGCCGTTATGAATTAGAGCGGGGGAAAGGCCACAGGAATGAATGACGTCATTTTATACAAATGCAAATCGTTGTTCTGATATTCCTGATGAGAGAGGCGAGAGGATGTTCCTACAAAAAAATACTCTGATTCTGTCTGTCTGCAGTCTGATATGCAAACACAAATTTTGAGATCTATCTTCTCTGATACACAGGTAACACACACCTACTGGTCAACCGACAATGGGTTGAAGGTCCAAATTGCAGTTTCAATGCAGCTTCAAAGGGCTCTACATGATCCCAGACGAGGAATAAGGGTCTTACCTAGCAAAATCTGTTATTTTCTATAAAAAAAAAAAAAATGCATGTCTCCACTGGTATTTTTGCCCATTCATCTTTAGCGATGAGCTCCAACTCTTTCAGGTTGGAGGGTCTCCTTGCCATCACCCTGATCTTTAGCTCCCTCCACAGATTCTCAATTGGATTAAAGTCAGGACTGTGGCTGACCACTGCAAAACGTTAATGTTTTTGTCTGCTAACCATTTCTTCACCACTTTTGCTGTGTTTTGGGTCGTTGTCGTGCTGAAATGTCCACTGGTGCCCAAGTTTCTCTGCAGACTGCCTGATGTTGTTGTTGAGAATTTTGATTTATTGCTCCTTTTTCATGGTGCCGTTTACTGTGATTAGGTTCCCTGGTCAACCGGCTGAAAAACACCCCCAAAACATTAGGTTCCCACCACCATGTTTGACAGTGGGGATGATGTTCTTAGGGTTGAAGGCTTCTCCTTTTTTACGCCAAATGAAGGCTACATCATTGTGGCCAAACAATTAAATTTTTGTTTCATCTGACCATAAAACCCAGCGTGGAACCCAGTGGTGTGCAGTGTCCGTTGGACTGTCTGCCTTGAGATGTTGCCACCAGCAGAGCCCAGATTCATCAGGATGGCCTTGGTGGTGATCCTTGGATTCTTTTTTACCTCTCTCACTATCCTCCTGGCCAGCACAAGTGTCACTTTTGGCTTCCGACCACGTCCTCTGAGATTTTTCACAGTGCGGAACATCTTGTGTTGTTTAATAATACTTTGCACTGTAGCCACTGGAACTTCAAAACATTTAGATATGGTCTTATAGCCCTTTTCTGACTTGTGAGCAGCCACAATGCGCAGCCGCAGGTCCTCAGTGAGCTCCTTTGTCTTAGCCATGACTGTCCTCAAACCAACAGCAGAGAGCTTCTGTTTTTCACCTGTTGAGTTGATTAAAACAGCTGTTCCCAATGAATCAGAGTAATTAGGATGCTGTAGAACAGCTTGGACTATTTGGAATGGTATGGAACTTTGGATTTTCCCATAGACTGTGACAGTTTGCAAAGGGTATGAATAATTTTGGACAAGCCACTTTTTGTTCAAATGTAATTAAAAGCTGAGAAATATTTTTTTTCCACAATTAATTATGCCTCTTGTACATCGTCTTATTATCTTTTGGGAGAAGCCTGTGTCATTTCCAGTCAAAAAAAACTTGCTGGTTAAATAAAAGCAACTTTAAGTCAGAATTTGCCAGGGGTATGAATAATTTCGGGCTTGACTGTATATATATATTAGGGGTGGAACGGTACATGTATTCGTTTCGAACCGAATCGGTACGGGGGTCACGGTTCGGTGCATGAATTTAAACGGAGAATACACGGTATGAAAAAAAAAAAAAAAAACTTGCCTGCAAAATAATTAATGTAATGCGGAACTACTGTTAGATACGCGGGTTCTTTAGGGACAGCTAATATTTAGCCCCGCTTTAGCTCTGAAGCTCTGATTGGCGTCGATGCAGCCGAGCTCCGCCTATGTATGCGGTCTATCAGAGCCCGTCTACATTCTCTGGCACTCTGCAATTTTTTGTCAGCTCGACGGTCCATCATTGTGGTCCAGGGATTTCCTGAACTTTGATTTGTCAAGCCCCCATTATTTTGACGCTAATAGAAGAAACAATGCATGGAGACGCATAGGCTTGGAGCTAGAGCGCAGCTGATGGTTGCTTAGAAACGGCAGACGCTTCCGGAGCGCAAGCGCCCGAGCGCTTTGTTGATCAGGAAGAAAGCGAACGACCCCTTAGATCGCAAGTTTGGGAAAACTTCGCTTTTCCAGTCAGTTACAGTAGTACAGGCGAGAGAGTGGTGGAAAAGACGAGGACTGTGTGTTGCCGTTGTTCAGCGGTTGTTGCTGGGTATGTGAGTGGAAATACATCTAATTGCCTTCTGCATTTTTGTTTTGCTTTTCCCTCCACTGTACCGAAATCATACCGAACCGTGACGTCTGAACCGAGGTACGAACCGAACCGTGACTTCTGTGAACCGTTCCACCCCTAATATATATATAACAATTTTTTTTTGACCGGAAATGACACAGGCTTCAAAATCTAATTTTCTCCTCCAACTTCAAAATCATCCTACATCGCTGTTTTACCCTTTTTTCATAAAGGCTGTTTGATCATCTTTGCACGTTCACTTTGTAAACACTGGGTCGGTACTTCTGCAGTGATGCAGGACGACTTTGAAGTTGGAGGAGAAAATGAGATGGGAGTTTTTGACATACCCTAACTGTCTTGAACCGGAGTTCACGCAGAGCTAGACAAGATGACCATTTGAGGTTAAAAAGTATATAAACTGTACTATTTTTTATTTTTTTTTTTGAAAATAACCAATCGTTTTGCTAGATGAGACCCTTTTGCCTAAGCTGGGATTGTTTAGAGCCCTTTGAAGCTGCATTGAAACTGCATTTTTAACCTTCAATCTGTTGAGCACCATTAAAGTCCACTATATGGAGAAAAATCCTGGAATGTTTACCTCAAAAAGCATAATTTCTTTGCGACTAAAGAAAGAAAGACATGAATCTTGGATGACATGGGGGTGAGTAAATTATCAGGATTTTTTTATTCTGGAAGTGAACTAATCTTTTAAGACTCAATTGCTGAAATGAAATGCATGTAGCATTACGTTTTAAATACAGATAGTTTTCTTACAAAATTGCATTGATTCGCTATAGGAGACCTTTATCTCAATTTTTATTATGGATGGATGCACTTTATTGGACTTGTTTTGGATTCTTAAAGAGAAACACTCAACGCCATGATAATGCTTGGGAGAGCCAGAACAATTTTTAATATAACTCTGATTGGATTCATGGATTCGTGATAAAAGGAAGTCATATACACCTAGGATGCCTGGAGGATGAGTAAATAATAGGCAATGTTCTGCTGAACATTTTCTTTCCATACAATGTAAGTCAATGGGCACCATCAAATGTTTGATTTTGTCTATAAAATGTCTTCTTTTGTGTTCGACAGCTGAGAAAAAAAACTTGAAAGTGAGTAAATGACAAAATTTGCATTTTTAGACTGAACTGTCCCTTTAAACTGAACCCCAAAAGAGTTAAATCAGTTCGTGCTCATTTTGTTATTATGTATGACTAATGAAAGCTTGCCGCATGACTGCGCAATTTCTACGAAATACAGTTCAGCAAATTCTGTTTTCTGTCATTACAACCCTGTGGGAATTCAGTTCAAATTCAGACTCATGAATTTAAGGAAGCCAGTTCTCTATAACCGTACTAAACAGAAAAGGACAGTGAGATCCATCTCACTTAAATTCCTCATTTCCTGTTTCTGCAGAGTTTCAGCAGATGGAGGGAAGCTTCAGTAAGCCGTACAACAGAAAAAGAGATTGTTTGTCCCTTCCTTCACTCCTCTTTTCTTCTTATTCCTGCTCTATCTTTCATCCGCTCTTCTCCTTGGCTTGTTTTCAGGGAGGTATGACAGCGTTAAGCCGCACGCGTGTGATGTGGTGAGTCGAGCGGTCCTGTTTTTGACAGTGCGTCTGGTTTGAGTTTTGCCTTTAGGGAGGTCCAGTCAGCCGAGCGCCAGGTCAAACGCCGCTTTTAACCTGTCATGTGGTTTAAGGACAAATCTTTCATCCACATCTAAAGGCTTTCTCGCATTTGAACTCCTCCACACCTCGAGTCCAATCAAGCAAGAATACAGACTAATCTACAATCAGCATCTCCTCAAAGTTGCTGACCGTTGTGTTTACACAATAAAACAATGAAAAGATGGCTAACGCATGTCACAGAGAGCTGACGATCTCTGACCTCCATCTCCATTACGAAAGCATGCATTACCATTGATTCGAGTGACGCGCGAGCGCTCGCTAAGACGATTCAAACCTGGTTAGGGCTGTTTGGGGGCCTGATGCTCAAAGTGAATTATGAAATAGCGCTCAGTAATGTCCACTCAAAGGCGCAGAGTTTTATTGACAAGTGCCTGTGCTCCACTCTGGAGCTAGCATTAGATGAACATGTCGATACATTAATGCGCCCCTCCTTCATCATTTATTAAAATCTCATAAAATAAACAAGGAGCGGGCAGTCGGTCAATGTAGTGCAGGAGGGACCCGAGCAATTTCAAGCCTCTGTCGTGGCACATTTAAAGTGGTATTGAAGAAGAGGTTATAAATCAGAACTGAAAATGTAAGCTAGGCATTTAATACATTAATTATACGCTTTTATGTCAATAAAAGCTGATGCTCCAAACATGAATAATTTGTGACTGGCAATAAAGCTCAATAGGATTGTCGCCGCTTTACAAGCACAATTCGTTCTAGCAAATATGCTTGTAAAGTTAATTCTCGTAAAATGAACCCTGAATTACCAGAAACAAAACATTGGCTGTTCATCTACAAGATGTTGAAAAAAAGAAGAAGATATAAGCAAAACTACAATAAAACACATGATTAAAAAGTCTGTTTGTTTATGCATTATACAATTATTGAAATATAAAACTAAAAATGTTATTAATTTTTTTTAATGTACAAATATAATTATTAAAACATATAATTATTTAAAAATATTTTAAGTAATTTTTATTTTATTATATATTTTATTTGAATTATACATATAAATGCATATACACATAATTATTTAAAATGAATAACAAAATG
>NC_133363.1:58791238-58796238 GCF_049309525.1 Garra rufa
TAAATAAAATAATAATATAACATATTATATTATAATATTAGTATTATTATATATAAATATATTATTATATTTAAATTAAAATAATTGTATTATTCAATTATATTAAACTATTAAGTAATAATAAATGTAATTATTTTTTATTATGTTATATATAAATAATAATATCATAATTTTAATTATATTAAAGCATAACTTTACATTAAATTCAGTGTGTGTGTGTGTGTGTGTGTGTATATATATATATATATATATATATATGTTATTATATAATTATTATATTATTATATTATATATATTAATATATTTTTCTATTTAAATAATAATACTTGTATTACTTAATTATATTAAATTATTAAATAATAATCAATTAAATCAACAATTATAAACAAATATTAACTATACCAATTAGAAAATTGCATAAAATAATAACAATTTTATAAGATAATGTATTTATAATATACTTGTGAATGTGTGTTTGTGTAATTATTATTATTTAAAGTTTTACAATTAAAGCATGCATGGTCTAAGGTATATTTACAATAAATAAATAAGTAAGCACCTGGGCTGATCCCAGAAGAATCAATTAATTGCTTTGAAATTGAAAAAAGCACAAATTTGAACCTGCGTGATCCATATGAGCACCACGGCTCGACATGTCTGGAGCGAGAATGCATGCCAACCTCAAACCCATGGCTCTAACAAATCAAGTTATCATTAGGAGGTCCTCTAAACTACATGACACCCGCTGTCTGTGTGAAAAGTTCAACAGATTTCTGAACAAAGCCGTAGCCGTGTGTGTAATCATTTGTGTTTGTTGAGGCTGAAGGCAAATTACAAGAAAGAGGAGGGGGAATCGGGAATTGTTGAACGGAGTCGTCATTTTGAACTTCAGTATTTTGAGCAAAAGCCTTCGGGGTATTTTTAGTCCTACTTTGATGCATATTTGGTGTTGAAACATTTGTGACTGTAAACACAGACAAAACAAAAATGAAGAAAAATATCTGCCAAAATGTCCCAATTCAACCCATGTTGCCAGGGCAACAAACCTCCATAAGTCAAAACTACTTCCAGAAGAATTTTCCTCTCTTTGTGAAACACATCAATGGGGCCACATTTAAGTTCCTTTGCAAAACTGAGTGAGCTGACTTGCTGTCTGCTGTCTACGTATACAGCTGACTTATAAGGCAGCATCCTGAGTGAAATCGAACCTCACAAGGGATTGACTCTGAAATATATATACAGCGGTTACAGTGATTAGAACACTAGTATTTTCACCAGCTATGAAATGGTTTAAAGTCAGTTATGTCTATCTTTTGCTGTAGTGTGTCAATAGGAAATATCAGTTTACATTTCCAAACATTCCTTTTGCCATTAATTGTATTAATCCAGTGAGATTTTTGTTTGCACAAGGAGTCTGACAACAGCCAGTGCTCCACACAGAGATCTGATCTCATCATCATCCAGTCTGTCTGAAATGACATGAAGAAACAGAACAAACTTTTAGAGACAGACTAAATCCAGAAGAACTTTGGCAACGTCTCCAAAAGCTTCAAGAGATCTACCTGCAAAGCTATCTGGAAAAACTATAGATATAACTATAAACATTTATTTATATTTAATATAGTTCATAGAAGTTAATTGTTCATAAATCTATTTATGACATTATTTTGACAGCATTCTCATTTTACTGAATTTTTTACACAAGTGCCTAAAACCTTTAACAGTACTGTAGCTTTGCAGGTAGGTTTCTTGAAGCATCTTGGAGACGTTGCCACAGTTCTTCTTGGTTTAGTCTGTCGCAGTTTGTTCTGTTTCTTTGTCATTCCAGACAGACTGGATGATGATGAGATCAGATCTCTGTGTGGAGCACTGGCTGTTGTCAGACTCTAAAATCAGAAACTGAAATCTCACTGGATTATTACAATTAATGGCAGAATGAATGTTTGGAAAAGTAAACAGATATTTCCTACTGAAACACTACAGCAAAAGATAGAAATAACTGACTTAAAACCATTTTTAGCTGGTGAAAATACTAGTGTTTTAATCATTTTGGCCACCACTGTACAGTATATCACAGTTTCCACAAAAATATGAAGTAGCACAACTGTTTTCAACATTGATGATAATAATAACAAGTTTTTCTTGATCAGCAAATCAGCAAATTCGATTTATGAATGGTTATGTGACACTGAAGACTGGAGTAATTACGCTGAATATAAGACTATATTGGAATACTTTTAAAGGTGAAATATCATGAAAATCCATGATTTTCCATTGCATTTAACAACCCAGAAAACGTGGAAAAAAAAACACACCCCAGGGCTCTAGTCTCATTCTTCCCACTCGCACATTCTCAAAAAATTGTCACAAATGCAACCGTAACATTGAAAGGGGGTAATATTATAATATTACTGCCCCTTAATCTGCACATTTCCACCCACAGTGGCACCATTTTGTTTTCGAGCAAGCAAAGCATGCTGTTCTGTCATTGGCTGGACAGATGATAACAGAACACTATTTACAGGGTTTGTACAGATACTTTAAAATGAAATTCCAAGACCTACTTTTTTGATTTTCAAGGATTTCACTCAGAAATCTCACTTAGTTTTTATAACTGTACTGCCTTAATGGTTTGATGTTTTCTACTGTTTAAGAAAAAAAAAATCTGAAAAAAGGTTTTCGTAAAATCTTTACCAAAATCCCAACCTGAATCAAATGATTCGCGATCCGCACTACAAAGATGCAATCTAAAGCAAAGATTTGTGAACCTGCCTCGAAGTTCCGATCTTAATCAAATGATTCACGATCCGCGCTATGAAGTCCCAGTCTGAATAATGATTTGCGAACCATCATTTCAGATCAGGACTCGGATTGCATATCACGAATCATTTGACTTAGATCGGGATTTTGCGTATCACAAATCAGTTGATTTAGATTGGGACTTCAAATTGCGCATCGCGAATAATTAGATTTGAATCATTTCATTTGCAAAACTATTCACAAACTCGTTCCGATCTAAATCAAATAATTCACAATACGCGATTTAAAGTCCTGATCTAAATCAAATAATTTGCAATATGCAATTTGAGGTCCCGATCGAAGTCAAATAATTTGCGATACGCAATTTGAAGTCCCAATCTGAAACTAAACGAAATTATTTGCGAGACACGATGCACTTGGAGCTCTTCGAAACAGTGAATCATTTTGCGACTCAATGGTTTAACTGATTTAGAGTTTCGAAAAGCTCAGTTTCATCCTTCATGCTTTTTTAAAATCTTTACAAGCGATGTTGAAATTTGAAATTGAGTAGCTCTTAATTTGATCTGGTTTTGCCAGTGAATCGCTTGAAACAAATGATCGAAGTCACGAGTTTTGAATCAATCTGAGCGGTTCTAGCATAAATGACTCCATTGATTTAGTTCATCTGTTCCTCTTTTCACATCTTATTTTTGTGACATGAACCAAAATAAGCGAAAAAGGTATGATGTTTTTTGAACTGCGTGAAAAGGTATGTGCTTATCGACGAAAAAACACTTATTTCACAGATACAATGTCTTTAAATAATTCAAGCACTTTTCAAGTACCTTTTCAAGAATATTGCTATTTTCAAGTTTTTCCAGGGCCTAAATTTCAATTAGTTAAATTCAAGTACTTCAAGCACCAACCTCAGAGAAGACATGAGAGCAGTGGATTTATTGATTTATTTACTGTATATTATGCTGCTGCCACACAGATCTAATATAAACATGTGACTTATTTCCCAGACGTTTACCTTAACAGACACCACCTACTGATTTTGTAACTATTGTGTGTTTTTAACAAAAACCTGTGTGTATTTGACAGTTTAAGCGCAATAAGACTCGAAAGAAAACTTAGTTTAGTAATAACATGCCGTGAGACAGCCATTTTCTGTGCGTTCGAATGTGTGACATGATAGACATGATAATCAAAACCAAACAGATGTTTTTTTAGCAGAGTATCTAAGGTACAAGCTGTAAAGGCACAGTCCTATTCTAGAAAAGAAGAGGGCAGAGAACAGCAACTCATTTGCATTTAAAGAGCCATGCACAAAACCAGCATGTTTCTGCTTTTACTTAAAGGTCACATATTGTACACATTTCTGGAGGTTTATTTTAGTTGTTGATGTCCTTAAGAATATATATCTGCGGTATAAGTGCCAAAATCCATCTCAATATATTTTTACAAGTCCATTTTTAGGAGCTCTGTCAAGAACAGGTCGATTTTGGCCGGTTTGATAAATATTCATGAGCCTCTCTTCTGATTGGCCTGTTGTTTTCTGAGTGACGCACGGCCAGGCCAACCACAAGTAACTACGGTCATGTATGCTGTAGCCTAGCCTGCTGTGGTTTGGTGATACTCGACACAGGATGTTTCAGAATGATCATTAAAGTTTTTTCTTTTTCAAACACCAAATGCAGTAAGCTACATAACTGTTGCTTTAGTAAAGCCCTTTTCACAATGCGCTGATTCTGGAAAATTACGGGAACAAGCGCTGTGTGAACAAAAGCCAGAACCAAATGCCATTAAGGCAGTGTTGTAGTGATGATGCATGTTATCGTGCGACTCTTCACGACGAAGAAATATGTGCAAACTGGAATGAAGCAGAGATCAGGCAGCTCCTCACTATCAGCGCTGAAGCACAGATTGTTTGTCTGGTTAGTTTAAGTTTAGTGAAACGTACGCGTCGCATTACATCTCACATCCAAATGTCACGTCTTTATGGGATATTTACGGGTTGTGTGTAAAGCATGCACAGATTCCGGAAAACAACTGTGAATTAACAAAATCAAACAATTCCGGAACAAATCATGGGACACATTATCCGTGTATTTTCCGGAATGGCTGTGTGAAAAAGGCTGACGTTGACGTGCCTCTGGTCTTTTATATTAACGTTGTTCGGAAGCCTGTGCAATGATGTAGTTTCCTGACATCCATAGACTGAACAGGGTTTTCTCCACTTGTTTTCGTGTTGTTGTTGC
>NC_133363.1:58801238-58812365 GCF_049309525.1 Garra rufa
CAACAATAACAATAACAACAAAACAACAATAATAATGATAATAATAACAATAATCTCCAAAATTAAATTTTGGAAATTGAATTTCCTATCAATTTTATATTTAAATTATACTTCAACTATGTTATGTTATAAATTAACAAATAATTAATAAATAATAATAATACTAATACTAATAATAATAATTATTATTATTATAACAACAATTATTATTAACAATTATATTTATTATTATTATTTATTAATTTATTATTATTAATAACAATTATTATTAGTAGTATTATTAATAATTAATTCTTATTTTATACATTTTGAATGACTAATTAATTAATATTTAATTTATAAATGAACAAATAATAATAATAAATAATTAAAACAGTGATAATAGTAATGATGATAATAATAATAATAATTATTATTATTATTATTATTATTATTATTATTATTATTATTATTATTAAAAATAAAAATATTTTCATAACTGTGATTTTGGTAATTTCATTTCCTTTAAATTTTATATTCAATTTATAATTCAACTATGAACCCAAACAAGGCTATAAAAATCATTATAATTTATAAATCAATGCATTATTATTATTATAATTAACAATAATCAGAATAATAATATTCACATAACTGTAATTTTGGAAATGTAATTTCCTATTTTATATTCAAATTATAATACAACTTATACTTCATGAACCCAAATTAATTATTATTATTACTATTATTATTATTAATATTAATAATAATAATTATTATTATAATTTAACTATGAACTCAAATGTGGCTATTTAAAAAAAAACTATCAATTTATAAATTTATAAAACATTATTATTAACAATAATCATAATAAAAAAATATTTTTATATTATTTATTTTTAATTTTAATTTCCTTTACATTTTATATTCAGATTATAATTCAACTTCCAGTTGGATATTTCCAATTCAATTCAAATTTCAACTCACGAACTGCAAATTTAGAAATTTGTTCAACTCTGGTAATAGGTCATTCCATAATTCCATGTCATTTTATAGCATATCATTATTAATTGAATGCCAAATATAATGATGTAGAACATGGAAATTGTCCATGCATAGCCTCTATTTATTGTCAAATAAATTAAATCATTAATTTTGCATGAAACCTGACCAACTACAGTGTGTTAATGTAACATAAAACATTAGAAAAGAAATAGCCAAAACCCCAAAAAATCCAAGGCGAGCCGTTTTTGCACAAGCCATTATCACAGACATCCAATTTCAACAGCAGAGATAAGTGAATTGATTCAAGAATATCTATTTCAAAAAGCAGCAGACATGCCATTACAAGAACAAAGGGGAGCTGCAGACAAGCTTTAATAGAGCACCAAACTCGCACAATTGTTTGAGATATAAATCTGAAATTGCTCAAGTCCAACTGGCGGAAGGAAATCTGGCTCACTTCTTAACACACCAAAAATACACCAAAGAGTTACCATAGCCCACATAAAACATTAATAATGTGCTTTTATGCTGCTAAGCAGTAGATCCAATAGAAGATTTAAACCATGTTTACTTCCAAACCGCTGCCACATATATTAAGGACTCATCTAAAGCAGAATGATGACTCTATCTGAGGAGATGACAGACGAACGCTGCTTACAGACTATAAACAAATCATAAAGAGGAACATAACAGCCAACAACTCTTTTGCTGTATGTCTAAATATAGATCCTATGTAGTTCCACAGCAAACTGGCTGTAATTGGTTGGAAGACATTGCCAGCGAAATGATTGTGGAGTTCATCGAGTTTACTTTTTTATGACTCTGCAAAATACCCGCCAAACAAGCTGTAATTGGTAACAAAAGTTTCAGCTCAGTATTGACTGAAGCGATGCTCGTAGTATGGCTGAATCAGTCAAATAAAATAAAATAAAATAAAATAAAATAAAAATAGGGTTGCAATGTGGGAGCAAACCTAAATAGATATTTCCCATAAATAATTAATAAATAAATAATTATCATGAAAAAAACAAAAGAATATTCTTATTAATGACTGATACAACTTGGGTAAAAAATAAAATAAAATAAAATAAAAGTAAAAAATAATAAACAATTAAGAAATAAATAACAATAAATAAAATAAAGAACAGGGTTGCAATGTGGGAGCAAACTTTAATAGATATTTCCCATAAATGTAAAAATAATTATAATGAAAAAACAACAAAAATATTATTTTTAATGACTGATACAACTTGGGTATCAGGGTCAAAAAGCTGACCTTTGTGTAAAAATAAAAAATTAAAACAAAATAAAATAAAATAAAATAAACAGGGTAGCAATGTGGGAGCAAACCTAAATAGATATTTTCCATAAATATAAAAATAATTATCATGAAAAAACAAAATAATATTCTTTTTAATGAATGATACAACTTGGGTAAAAATAAAATAAAATAAAGTAAAATAAAATAAAATAAAATAAAATAAAATAAAGGGTTGCAATGTGGGAGCAAACTTATATTTTCCAATAAATTTAAAAATAATTATAATTAAAAAAAATATTATTTTTAATGACTGACACAACTTGGGTATCGGGGTCAAAAAGCTGACCTTTGTGTATAAATAAATAAAATATAATAAAATAAATAAATAATAAAATAAAATAAAATAAAATAAAGAACAGGGTTGCAATGTGGGAGCAAACCTAAATAGATATTTTCCATAAATATAAAAATAATTATCATGAAAAAACAAAATAATATTCTTTTTAATGACTGATACAACTTGGGTAAAAATAAAATAAAATAACAAAGTAAAAAATAATAAACAATAGACAAGAAAACAAACAAGAAATGAAATAAAATAAAATAAAATAAAATAAAATAAAATAAAATAAAGGGTTGCAATGTGGGAGCAAACTTATATTTTCCAATAAATTTAAAAATAATTTTAATAAAAAAAAATATAATTTTTAATGACTGATACAACTTGGGGATTGGGGTCAAAAAGCTGACCTTTGTGTATAAATAAATAAAATAAAATAAAATAAAATAAAATAAAATAAAATAAAATAAATAATCAAATCAAATCAAATCAAATCAAATAAAGAACAGGGTTGCAATGTGGGAGCAAAACTAAATAGATATTTCCCATAAATTAAAAAAATAATTATATATATATATAAAAAAAAAGAATATTATTTTTAATGACTGATACAACTTGGGTATCAGGGTCAAAAAACTGACCTTTGTGTTAAAATAAAATAAAATAAAATAAATCAGGGTTCCAATGTGGGAGGGAACTTAAATATATATTTCCCATAAATTTAGAAATAATTACACTTTGAAAACCAAATAATCATGATTTTTAATGATTACAATTACAACTTTAGTATCAGGATCAAAAAGCTGACATTTGTGTCTGTAATGCTAAAGAGAAAAAGTAATGGAACAAAGTGTACCTTATACATGCAGGCTGTAACTTCAGAGTCATAAAAAAGTAGTTACGATGATTTGAGAGAACACTGCCACGCTGAAATATTAATCACACATTTGGGATGCATAAATTACATTAAAACAGGACACAGTCCAGAGGAAAACCTCAAGCCCTCTACTTTAAAAGCTATTATTTTTTGTTTCCATTATAATAAGTGTGCAATAGCAACTACAATTGCGAAATCAACCATAAATAAGCTGTTTCAGGTCTTAATCACACTCAATAGATTTTTACCCACTTTCCTCCTTTTTTCGACTTCCGCTTCATTAGCGTTTCAATCACGTCGTATGTGTCAAGTGTTTCATTTCAGTCCTTCGCCGAATCGTCAAGTTTTCCTTTTCAAAGGTCTGAATGTGTCGCTTATTGGCAATAATGGAAACAGCATGAAGCTCGTTTACAAGCTCAGCCACTGTGGTCATGAAGTAATGGGTACAGAACCTTACAGCGAAGTCTTTAAAAACCACAAGTGGGATTGTTTTTTTAATACTTTTGAAGGGAGAAAAAAAAAAACATGATAGAGGAATGGAAACATAAATTGTTTCTAAATCTGTACACACAAAACACTTAAACTACAGATGTTTTCCACAGGAAACAACTGTTATGATGGAAATCTGCCAATTCAGTATCTACATTTACATATAAAATAAATAAAGCTTACATTAAATTATTGCTAATAATAATTTTTTTATAACAAATTAAGAAATAAATAACATAAAATGTTTACTTGTAGTAATTTTTTTATTTATTTATTTTTTACTAAGATACTTGTATTATGGTTAACTAAAGCAAGTTTAGATTCGACATATACAATTATTTTATAAACAGAACAAAGTAAAAATAATACAAAATAAGAAATAACTAAAAATAGATAAAATAATAAAATAAAAAATAAAAACAACTAAAGCGAGTTTTGATTCAACATATACAATTTTTTAATATAATTTTATATTGTTTTTTTATTTTCAATAAACACGAAGCAAAGTAAAAATAATGAAAAATTAAGAAATAACAATAAAATAACTAAAGCAAGTTTTGATTTGACATAGTATATAATTATTATATATTATTATATATATTGTATATTGCTTTGTTACTTTCAATAAACACGACAAAAAAAAATACAAATAAATAAGTAACAAAAAATGAAAAATTAATAAATAACATAAAAAAATAAAAATATATAAAATAACTAAAGTGAGGTTTGATTCAACATTATATACAATTATTTTATATAATTTTATATTGTTTTGTTATTTTCAATAAACACAAAATAAAAAATAATGAAATATTAAGAAATAAATAACATTATATATATATATATATATATATATAAAATAAAATATATAAAATAAAAATAACTAAAGCAAGTTTTGATTCAACATACTATACAATTATTTTATATATTTTATATTTTTTTGTTATTTTCAATAAACACAAATCTAAGTAAAAAAAAATAAGATTATATAGATTAACAATTTTTTGATTTTATAAAAAATAAATAACAACATAAAAAAATAAAATAAATAAAATATAATACCTGAAGCGAGTTTTGATTAAACATAATATACAATAATTGTATATAATTTTGTTTTATAAAAATAATAATAATAAAAAAGAAATGTATAACAAAAAAATACTAAAATAATATAAATTGTTTACTTGTAGGATATTACAAGTTGATAGAAGATTACATTAATTATTTTATATAGTTTTATATTGTTTTGTTACTTTCAATAAACATGAAACCCAGTAAATAAATAACATAAATATAAAAAAATAATAAAATAAATAATAAAATAAAATAACTGAAGCGAGTTTTGATTTGACTTATTACACAATTATTGTATTGTAATTTTATAATGTTTTGTTATTTTCAATAAACACGAAACAAAGTAAAAAATAATGAAAAATTTATAAATAAACAACAACAAAACAAAACAAACAAAAAAATAACTAAAGCGAGTTTTGATTAAACATCATACAATTATTTTATACAGTTTTATATTGTTTTGTTGTTTTTAATCAACACAAAACAAAACAAAAAATAATGAAAAATTAAGAAATAAATAACAAATAAAAATCTATAATTTAAAATAAAATAACTAAAGCATGTTTTGATTCAACATACTATACAATTATTGTATTGTAATTTTATAATGTTTTGTTATTTTCAATAAACACAAAACAAAGTAGAAATAATGAAAAATAAATAAATAAATAAATAAATAATGTATAATATAAAATAAATAAAATAAAATACCTAAAGCAAGTTTTAATTAAACACATTATACAATTATTTTATATAATTTCATATTGTTTTTTTTATTTTTAATAAACACAAAACAAAGTAAATAAAGAAATAAAATAAAATAAAATAAAATAAAAGGGTAAAAGGGTACAGAACCTTAGAGCAAAGTCTTAAAAAGTCTTTAAAAACCACAAGCAGGATTGTTTTTTTAAAACTCTCAAAGGGTATTTAATAAAATCCAAAAATACAATTTAAATATCCTTTTTTATATATAATGTGCACATATATTAACATTAGCATGTTTACAAATTGTTCAAATAAACTGTTATTGCACTTTGCATCATCACCAACGTATCTGAAGCTTAACTTCTGATACTAAAAGCTAATTTGCTCATTATTTTTTCATACGTGTGTCTGTGCATGTGAGCACTGAACAGCCTAACCAATTTTCTGCCTACCGACTGCCTTGTGCCATTAATAAAAAACCCCGGCACCAGCAGCCAATCAGTCGAGCCAACATATTAGCGTTCCATGCAGGGCATGTGTAAGAGTGGCTGACAACACTCCCACACGCCAAATCACACACACACACTGACCCACATTGATCATTGCTATGGCAACCCCAAAGGTGGAGGAATGCATTTGTGCTTTGTAGGTTTCCTGATGCAGTTCATTCAATTGGAAAAAAGGAGAGCAAAATAGCAGACTTGACCTGAGTGTATGTCAGTCGTGTGCGCCACTCAATTCCTCAAAGTGAACTGAGGTGACAGAACCCAGGAATAATAAATGGAAAGAAATGCATAACTAAATTGTATGTTTGTAATGTTCAAATTGAGTAAAATTCATACTTTTTTTAAACTGCCAAAATACACTACCATTAAAAAAGTTTATTTAAATGTTTTCTAATTAATTTATGCATTTCATTCATGCATTTATTACAGTAAAAACTGTAATATTGTGAAATATTATTACAATTTTAAAAAACTGTTTCCTATTTAAATACAATTTAATATGCATTTTATTTCTGTGATGCAAAGCTGAATTCTCAGCATCATTACTCCAGTCTTCAATGTCACAAGATCCTACAGAAACCATTCTAGCTGATTTGCATATTAAAACATTTCTTATTATTATCAATGTTGAAAGCAGATGAGCTATTTAATATTTTTGTGGAAACGGTGATACATTTTCTTCAGGACCCTTTAATGAGAAAGTTATAAAGGAACTGCATTTCATGGATTTTTTTTTTTTGTTGTAACAATATAAATGTCTTTACTGTCACTTTTGATCAATTTAATGCATTCTTGATGGAAAAAAATAAAAAAATAAAAAAATCATACTGACCCCAAACTTCTGAAAAATTTAGTATGTATGACTAAATGAATAAATAAATAAATAAATATTATTTTATTTGTTTGTTTGTTCATTTAGGGCAATTAAATAAATCAAATCAATCAAGTTAATTAAACTTCTTTAGTGGATGAAAAATGCATTAAAATTTGGAATTAAAATTCTGATTATTTCTTGGTTATTAAAAAGGTTCTTTTCTTTTCTTTTCTTTTATTTCAGAAGGCGATTCAATAAATGTAATCAACCAGGTTAATTAAACTTTTTTAGTGGATTAAAAAAAAGCATTAAAATTTGGAATTAAAAATTCTGGTTATTTTTTGGTTATTAAACAGGTTATTTTCTTTTCTTTTATTTCAGAAGGCTAAACAATAAATCTAATCAATCAGGTAAATTAATCTGGTTTAGTGGATGAAAAATGCATTAAAATTTGGAATTAAAAATTCTGGTTATTTTTTGGTTATTAAACAGGTTATTTTCTTTTCTTTTATTTCAGAAGGCTAAACAATAAATCTAATCAATCAGGTAAATTAATCTGGTTTAGTGGATGAAAAATGCATTAAAATTTGGAATTAAAAATTCTGGTTATTTTTTGGTTATTAAACTTTTTTTTCCTTTTCTTTTCTTTTCTTTATTTTATTTTAGAAAGTAATTTAATAAACTTAATCAATCAGGTTAATCAATCTGGTTTAGCAGATGAAAATTGTCCTCTGGCTAAATCTGGTATAATTAATAATATAAAATTGAAACATTTATGTTAAAAAAAAAATTGTACACTGTCCCTTTTCAAATAAAGTAAACTAATCCAATTCAAATTCACACCAATGAATTGAAAGCAAATGCATTTTAAAAAGTTACTTTAAATCTTAAAAAAAGGAAGAAAAATTCTTAAAACATTGAATTTTATTTTATTTTATTTTATATTTTATTTTAAAAAATTCAATACATTTAATCAATCTGGTTTAGCAGATAAAAAAATGTCCTCTGGCTAAATCTGGTACAATTAATTATATTAAATAGAAACATTTATGTAAAAATTACACTGTCCCTTTTCAAATAAATAAATAAATAAATAAACTAATCCAATTTAAATTTACACCAATAAAGCAAATGCATTTTAAAAATGTACTTTAAGTCTTAAAAAAGGAAGAAATCATTCTGGTTATTTTCTGGTTATTAAACATTTAATTAATTTAATGTAATAATTTAATTTAATTTGATTTAATTGTATTTAATTGTATTATGTATTTTTATTTTATTTTAGAGAGTAATTCAATAAATTCAATAAATTTAATCATATTAAATAGAAACATTCATGTTAAAAAATTGTACACTGTCCCTTTTCAAGTAAATAAACTAATCCAATTAAAATTCACACCAATGAATTGAAAGCAAATGCATTTTAAAAATTTACTTCAAGTCTTAAAAAAGGAAGAAAAAATTCTGGTTATTTTCTGCTTCTTAAACATTATTTTATATTTATATATATATATATATATATATTACATCGATTGTACACCAATTCAAATTCACACCAATGAATTTAAAGCAATTACAGTTAAAAAATGTACATTAAGTCTTAAAAAAAAATCTGTTTATTTTCTGGTTTTATTTTATTTTATTTTATTTTGCTGGGCAATTCAACAAATTTAATCAAGATTAATCAATCTGGTTTAGTGAATGAAAAAGCAAAGCAAATAAAAAAAAAAAAAAATTACTTTAAAAAATGTAATGGGAAAAAAAAAACTTTCTGGAAAAACCTGTATATTTAGCAATTTTATTCAAGCTACGTGTCTGTCGAAACTTGTATCCAGAAGGGATTTTCAATAAATACTTCATTACAAACATAAACATAAAAAATATATTCTCTGGCGCAAACCTAGCAAACAAACCGTTTACTCCTGGCATGTTTCATAAGAGATCGAAAACTCATAAAACTCAGTGAACAGAAGCCCCTATCAAATCAAGACGAAGGATCAAATGAACTACAAGTAGCACGGCTGCTTTTGCCAAAGCCTCCCTCCAGCACAGGATATCTGGGTTTGCTTAAATAACAGTGTTTTGATATGTAAAGGCTGGAACGGTGCCTTTGAAATGTGGGTCAGGGTATAACGCTAGCAGCTGCTGCCGTCGCAACTTTACAGGCTGAAATCTGAGAGGCATTGTGGGCTAAACGAACGCTTCATGTCCATTTTCTCAGCCTCTTTGTGTTTGCAATGCCCCCTTCTCTTAGTTTTAAGGTCAAAGGTCATCTGATGTGGGAGCGTCTACATGCACTTGATGCTATCTGGCTAATGTGCTTATGGACGATCACATTTAGATATGATGTTTTGAAAGAAAAAATGGAAGGAAAGCTCATTTACAAGCTAAAAGCTGTACTCACAAAAGATGATGTCATGCTTCAGCCATCGCTGCACCTCCCCCAGCCTTCAGTCGCACAGCCAACAAAACAAATATACGGCTGTTTCTTAACTATGGCCACTTTTGGCCCCTAGAACTCCTTTAAATAACCTTTTCAAACGCACCCATTTAGTTGTCTACTAAGACTGTCCAACAGTTCATGCGCTACAGGAGAATTCTGTCTTTTTTTACCCTAAACTGCCATAAACAAGCTTCTTTTCCACCACATCTCAAATCACCACTAATTCTATTGAAAATGACAATTTAGGCATTTTTAGAAAAAAAACAGCCAACTCATTTGTCCTGCTAAGGCTAATTTCAGACAAGCACTTTATGTCTAGTAATTTTTTTTTATTTTCTAAAAGAAAAAAATATATATATATTATATTATTTTTATATATTTAATTAAAAAAATATATATAAATATATATATATATATATATATATATATATATATATATTAATTTTATGTATGCATATATATATATATCTCAATTAATTTTATGTATGTATGTATGTATGTATATATATACACTGTATATAGATAGATAAAAAATTAATATATATTGAAATATATATAATACATTTAAAAATATAATATAATTATATATGAATACACACACAAACACACACATTTATGTATGTAATATTGTATGCCATTTCCAATGTGTGAACATACAGTTGTTCTTGTTCTTGTTTTTTTTTTCATATTTTTTCAAAATGTTATGATTATTTATATATAAATTATAATAAATATACATTTTGTTAAACTATTTTATTTAGAATATTGTTATTATTATTTGTATCACTAATTATTATTATTTAAAAAATAATGTTAACATTATTATAATATTTATTTAAAATATTGTAATTATTTTTAAATAAAATATAATTTTATAATTGTATTATCTTTTAGATAATATTAATAATTAGATTATTTTAATGTTTACTTTTTTATGCCATACAATATTTTTAAAACACACTTATTGTATGCCATTTCCAATGTGTAAACATTATAATAATAATAAAAATAATAATAATATTAATAATAACAATAATAGTATATTAATAATAATATTAATAATTTTAATATTAAAATATTTTTTTTTATCTATTAACATTTTTTAGAATAATACTTTTTAGAATATTATTATTATTATTATTATTATTTGAATTTATTATGATTATTAATTATTATTTTAAAAACATTATTTTTTTATTTTAAATATAATTATTTAAAAAAGAAAATAAAATTTTATATATTTTTAGATAATAATTACGGTCATAGTATTAATAATTAGATTATTTTAATATTTAATTATATATATTTTTTTATCTATCAATATTTTTTGAATAATAATATTTAGAATAATATTGTTATTTATTATGATATTAATTATAATTATTTAAAAAAACAATATAATAATATTATTATTATTTAAAACATATTATTATTTTTAAAAATGTATATTTTTAGATAATAATTCAGATAATAGTAGTTTAGATTATTTTAATATTAAAAAAATATTTGTTTATATGTTATAACAAATTTATATAATATTTTATTATATTATTAAGAATAATATTAATCTAAAAATAATAATAACAAATATTAGTTTAAAATATAATTTAAAAATATTATTATTTTATAAAATA
>NC_133363.1:58812865-58815365 GCF_049309525.1 Garra rufa
AAGGAGGGTGAGATGGTGGGCGAGTACAACAGAGAGTGAACACAAGCAAACAATAAAGATAAAAAGACCCACAAACACACTAAAGAGCCACTGGGAGCCGCCCAGCTCCTCTCTCAATCTCTTCCTCACACTCGCCAGGGAGCTGGCGGTCAAGGCCGAAATACGGTGGCATATTAACCGCAGCATTCTTGTTTGAAGGAAACAGTATGATGTTAGACTGAATAAACAGGAGTACATTACCGCGGCCCAACTCTTTTTCCGTTCATAAATCGCACTCATCCCTCGATGGCTCTAGCAGACCCGAAGGAAATGGAGTTGATCTCCATCGAGCTAGACGGCGTTCGAAACACACGGAGGAGAAGGTATTTAAGCGTCAAAAGTGGCGAGGGAAATTGGTGTTTGAAAATAAATTTAACGCGGTTCGAACCAGCTCAAACTGTCGGTCTCTTTCTGTCAGCGGAAAAGGTGTTTTGATGTGCGCTGGGGAGAGAAATCAGTTGTTTTCACTTAAAATGCTTGCGTGATCACACATGCAGGGGTGTTGTTCGCAAATATGTTCTTTTCAACACTTTCTATCAAGTTTTCTTAAAACATAAATCAGAATTTAGTTTTACATGACAATCACACATCTATAATTGATTCTAGCTACCATACCATTAAGACTGTATATAAATGATTCATTGACTTTTGCATTACAGCGTAGTTCATAATGCTTTGTTCATCCGGGTAGGCCAATGATAAAATTGTTATAATTACTATTTTAACAAAAGTTCACAAAAAAAAGAAACATTTTTTGAAAAATATATGACTAAAAAGACATAATTATGACATAAAAATAATAAAGGACCAAAATTCATGAGATAAAACATTTTTTTTTAAAAGACAAAAAAAGTCATGTTTATGACATAAACATTTTCAAAATTAGGAAAAGAAAGCCATAATTATGACAAACAAAGTCTAGACGAGGACCAAATTTCATTAAATAAAAAGTAAATATAGTATAAATAATAATTATGGCATCAAATTTTAAATTAGGATCAAAACTTAAAAAAAAAGTAAAAAATTATAAAAAAAAGTATTAAAAACGACAAAAAAGTCATAATTATAATTAAAAAAAGAAAAGAAATTATATATATATATATATATATATATATATATGAGTAAAAAGTAATAATTATGACACAAAAAGTCTAAATCAGGAGAAAAATGAATGAGAAAAGAAGTAAAAAATATGAGAAAAATATCATATATGAGAAAAAAAGTCATAGTTATGACATAGAAAGTCTAGATAAGGACCAAATATTTTGGAGATAAAACGTAAAAAATATGAGTAAAAAGTAATAATTATGACATAAAAGTCTAAATCAGGTGAAAATGATTAAAAGAAGTAAAAAAAAGAAAAATATGAAAAAATTAGTAAAAAGGTCACATTTATGACAATTCATGAGATAAAAAGTAAAAACTATGAGGGAAAAAAAAGTCATAATTATGACATAAAAAAGTCTAGATATGGACTGAAAATTAATTAAATAAAAGGCAAAAAAAATGAGGGTCAGGTTTTATAAACATTAATTTTTTTCTCATTTTTTATGGTTTATCTAATGAATTTTTGGTCCTAATCTAGACTTTACACAAAAACATTAAAAAAGTGCTCAATTAGACCAAGAATTCATGAGATAAAAGTCGTAGTTCTAACATAAAAAGTATAAATTAGAACCAATGAGATAAAAAGTAAAAAAAAAAAAAAAATAGGAAAAGAAAAGAAAAGAAAGCCATAATTATGACATCAAAAGTCTAGATAAGGACTGAAAATTAATTAAATAAAAAGCAAAAAATATAAGGGGAAAAAAGTTATTATTATGACAAAAATTCTAAATTGGGACCAAAAATTCATGAGATAAAAAGTAAAAAAAACATCATAAAAAAGTCATAGTTATGACAATAAAAAAAGTATAAAACAGAACCAAAAATAAGTAAAAAATAATGACATCAAACTTTATTCTTGTAATTTCTACTTTTTTTTTTTCAAAATATTTTTGACTTTATTCTCAAGATATTTACACTTTACTCTTGTAATTTCGACTTTATTCTCAACATATTACGACTTTATTCTTGTAGTATTTTGACTTTATTCTCGTAACATTTGGACTTTATTTTCATAATTCTGACTTTATTCCTGTAGTATTTCGACTTTATTCTCGTAATATTTTTACTTGAAACATTGCGACTTTATTCTTAAATCATTTTGACTTTATTCTAGAAATATTTTGACTTTATTCTCAAAACATTTAGACGTTATTTCTTGAAAAATTTCAACTTTACTCTTGAGATATTTTGACTTTATTCTCAAAATATTATGACTTTATTCTTGTAGTATTTCAACTTTATTCTTGTTATAATTAATATTTGGACTTTATTCTTGTAATTTTGCCTTTATTCTTGAAACATTTTGCCTTTATTCCAGAAACATTTCAACTTTATTCTCGAAACATTTAGACTT
>NC_133363.1:58820365-58840961 GCF_049309525.1 Garra rufa
ACACAGCAGCACAAATTTGCGCTCAAACACATACATTACACAGAGAGCGAGCGAGCGAGCGCGGTGCCGTATCGATCAACTGCTACATCACTGTTTGGCCAAGGTCCATTAAGTTTGTAGAACCCAAGGGCTATGGCAAACTTACTCAAACATACACACAGATCTATTATTCAGGATCCTAGAGCTCTCGTCCTAGACAAAAGCCTGAAGGAATGTGCACAGGATTGCTTTTGGAAAATCTTTGATCATTTGGAACCAAACCTAAATAAATTCAAATGGGAATTAAATAAGATTCCACCTGGAATTTCCATTTTTTTCCTATATTTTTAGATTTTATTGTGCAATTTTTATCAGAACTTTACTTACACTATCAGACAAAAATAATTATGCTTTTTTTTTAATGTCGTTTTAAAATATTTGTAATGTAAATTATGTAAAATATAATATTGTGGAATATTATTAAAATTTAAAATAACTTATCTTTTTTTAATGTTATTTAAAATGCATTTTTTGTAACTTTTAATATATTAACCACCAGTTTTTAACATTGACAATAATAACCATTATTAATAAGTGAGCACTTTTTAAAATATTTGTAATGTAAATTATGTAAAATATATTATTGTGGAATATTATTAAAATTTAAAATAACTATTATCTCTTTGAATATAATTTAAAATGCATTTTTTGTAACTTTTAATTATATTAACCACCAGTTTTTAACATTAACAATAATAACCATTATTAATAAGTGAGCACTTTTTAAAATATTTGTAATGTAAATTATGTAAAATATATTATTGTGGAATATTATTAAAATTTAAAATAACTATTATCTCTTTGAATATAATTTAAAATGCATTTTTTGTAACTTTTAATTATATTAACCACCAGTTTTTAACATTAACAATAATAACCATTATTAATAAGTGAGCACTTTTTAAAATATTTGTAATGTAAATTATGTAAAAATATAATATTATGGAATATTATTAAAATTTAAAATAACTTATCTTTTTTAATGTTATTTAAAATGCATTTTTTTGTAACTTCTAATATATTAACCACCAGTTTTTAACATTGACAATAATAACCATTATTAATAAGTGAGCACTTTTTGAAATATTTGTAATGTAAATTATTTAAAAATATAATATTGTGGAATATTATTATAATTTAAAATAACTGTTATCTCTTTGAATATTATTTAAAATGTATTTTTTACATTTAATTATATTAACCACCAGTTTTTAACATTAACAATAATAACCATTATTATTAAGTGAGCACTTTTTGAAATATTTGTAATGTAAATTATGTAAAATATAATATTGTGGAATATTACTCAAATTTAAAATAACTTATCTTTTTTAATGTTATTTAAAATGCATTTTTGTAACTTCTAATATATTAACCACAGGTTTTTAACATTGACAATAATAACCATTATTATTAATTGAGCACTTTTTGAAATATTTGTAATGTAAATTATTTAAAAATATAATATTGTGGAATATTATTATAATTTAAAATAACTGTTATCTGTTTGAATATTATTTAAAATGCATCTTTTTTTACATTTAATTATATTAACCACCAGTTTTTAACATTAACAATAATAACCATTATTAATAAGTGAGCACTTTTTAAAATATTTGTAATGTAAATTATGTAAAATATAAGATTGTGGAATATTATTATTATTATTTAAAATAACTGTTATCTATTTGAAGATTATTTAAAATGCATTTTTTTTACTTTGTAAAATTTTTCACAAACCACCAGTTTTTAACATTGACAATAATAATCATTATAAAGTGAGCACCAATAATAGTTGCTAATAATTAAGCATTAATTAATTAAGCATATCAGAGCGTTTTCTAAAGGATCACGTGACACTCAAGACTAATGGAGTAATGATGCTGAAAATTCAGCTTTGCATGGAAGAAATAAATTACATTTTAAAATATATATAAGTTGAAAACAGTTATTTTATTATATATTATATATTTAATTGCAAAAATATTTAAGAATTTTTATTTATGATCAAATAAATGCAGCCTTAGAGCATAAGAGACTTTTAAAAACAACAACAACAATAATAATAATAAAAATCTTACCAAGCCCAAACCTTTGCATGCCAATTAACTTTTCCAAAATAAACATTATTTCTTAGTTTTGTTTGTTTGTTTTTACTTACTTATAATAATATTGTTATTATTTATTTTTTTATTTATTTTTTTTTTACTTTTGACTGGTAGTGTTTCTGGTACTGGAATAATCTTTTTCTAAGGAAATCATTCAGGATCAATTTGCAATTTTTTTCTTCTTTTTTTTTTTTTACACTGAAAGATTCCAGCATAATTCGTTTTTTTATTTTTGTTGTGCAACTTTTATCTACTTACATTATCAGACAAAATGTTTTTTTTTTAATGGCTTTTCAAAAAATATTTTAAATGCAAATTTTCTTATGCTCAGTGCTTCATTTATTTGATTAAAACTACAGTAAAAATAACATTTTGTGCAATATTATTACAATTTAAAATATATTTAAAATATATTCAAATTGACAAGTTATTTTAAATTGTAAAAATACATTATAAAAAGCCATTAAAAAAGCATACTTATTGTTGTCTGATAGTGTAAGTAGATAAAAACCAAAAAATAAATAAATAATAGTAATAAAAATACTAAAAATAACTATGCTGTGGAATCTTTCAGTGTAAAAAAAAAAGAAAGAAAGAAAATTCATCCCGATTGATTTCCTTAAAAAAAAAAATTATTCCAGTACATAAAGAATAATAATCCACAGAATAATTATTTATTTATTTAATTTACATAAAAAATACATTTTTAAAAAGCCATTTAAAAAAGCATAATTAATAATAAATAATATTGCACCAAAAAATAAATACAAAAATTGCACCAAAAAATAAATACAAATACTAAAAATAATTAAGCTGTGGAATCGTTCAATGTATAAAAAAAAAAGAAAAGAAAAGAAAAATTCATCCTGATTGATTTCCTTAGAAAAAGGTTATTCCAGTACATAAATAAATGTAATTTTAAAGTATATTCAAATAGAAAACAGTTATATAAACCCTAATAATATTTTACAACACTTCTGATTTAAGCAGTATTTTTGATCAAATAAATGAAGCTTTGGTGAGCATTTATTTAAGAAATATTATTATTATTTAAAAAAATTTTAATTATTAAAATTATTATTTAGTATTATTTAAAAAATAAAAATCTTACCAACCCCAAACCTTTGCATGCCAATTAATTTTTTCAAAATAAAAAAATACTCAAAATTACTTTTTCAAAATTATTTCAGCTTATTTTTTTACTAACTTAATAATCTTAATTATGTCAAACTTTAAGTGTTAGTGTTTATGGTACTGGAATAATGTCTTTATAAGAAAAATCAATCAGGATCAAAATACTGAAAGATTTCCTTTAAACGTCCTACTATGCAAATCCAGAACTTTATAGCTATAGCTATAGCTGGGAACAAAGGGCTTTAGATTTTTGATTTACTTGATATTAATTTCACACTCTATTATACAAATCGTTCAGTCACAGGACAGATCACAATCTAAGACAGTTGATTTTGCCAGCGTGTGTAGTTATTTAGTCTCTGCAGAGCGGTAAAGCCAGGATCCAAAATGAACACCCACCAAGGGCAAATGCAAGTAAATAAACCATTTTAGGAATTGCAACATTTTTGCACATGGTTTGAGTCGGAATGACAGCCTAATCTTCCCTGATGTAAATTATGTGAGCGACTCGAATCAAAGTCCTATAAACCATCTACAAAAGAAAACATCTGTCCTGACTCTTTCCTCAGAGGAAGATTTAACATCGGACGTTTATCTATCATGCCCAAAGGCTGTTTGCTCCAGAACACCATGTGGAGACACATATGTGGAATGTTCCTCACATTAAGCCACCAAAACAAAAATATGAAAAACAAAATCACAACGTGTCTTCATATTTATGTGACAAGAGACAGAAAGTCTCATTTTTGCATGTGATGCTCCATGAGAGTCACAAAACAACCTTCAAGAGCATTTGCTTCACATAAGGGTAAAAAGCTAAATAATCCCATCGCCACAAGGACACAAATATGCTCTTCTAAGACAAAATAATGTAAACTAGAAGAATTCAGATCTTGCACGTTACTTTTTAAACTTAAACTACTAAGTTTGCATTGTGTCAGAAAGCTGAATGGTCCTTAGGCTCACAAAACTACTAACAAAAATGATGTAAAATACATTATGTCTTGTAATAAATATTTATGTTTTTTATGCCTTGTAGTAAATATTTATGGCTGGTACATTTTCACATGCCATTAGCTTGCACTGCAAAAAGTTAAAGATCTTTTGAACAACTTTATGAGATTTTGCAAACAGTGTTTTAACAGATCTAGTTTTTTATATGTGCTATGCCAAAAACGCATATTAAAAATAAAAACAAACCAACATCTTTAAATTAATTATATTTTATAAAATGTGAAACAAACTACATACATATTTTCTTTTCTCTAAAACATATTGTTGGCACCCAAAAAACTAAATTTTATTACCATTCATATTGTGTGATTTTTTATTTTTTATATATATAAGTGATAAGTGGTTCACCAAGTTAAGTTGCCCCTGAGATAGAGATATGATTTAAGATTTGATTAAAGATTTTACAATTATAAGGTTTAAGATTCAATTTAATAATTTAACAATATATTTACACATTCATGTTAATGCTGACATGGCATGCAGGGTAAGAAATAAAATACTTTATCTTTTTAGTAAGTCTTTTCAGTAATTTCTTTAATTTTTTTTTTTACTTAATGAACCCTCTGTAATTCACTCACAAACCCCAGTTTGAAAATATTGGAAATTTGCATATATAATATTAGTTCAAAGTTTCCAAAATTGTCATCACCTGTATTACCCTGCAAAAAAATAAATAATAAAAAATCTGAGTGTTCTTTTAGTATCACTGATATGCTATCATATTTTTATTAATATTTTATTATTATTATTATTAATATTTTGTTTTAATTTTCAAGTTTAGTTTTAGTAATTTTGTTTTGTTTTTGTTTTGTCATTTTTAGTATTTTAGCATTTTTGCATATTTATATATTTATTTATATCATCAATACAGTTTTTTTTTCTATTTCATTTTGAGTTTTCAATGCCTTGGCAACTAACTGAAATAAAGCTTTGTTTTAAATAATTACATTTATTTAAGTTAACATTTATTCAAGTAACAAAAATGTTTTTATATATAAATATTCAAATACACACAGAAACTCATAGATCTTCACTATTGCCTGCCAAAATATGAAAAATAAAATAAAATAATAAGAAATACAATTTATTATTTATTTTACAATTTATTATTATATGTATTATTTATTTTAAGGAATATCACAACCTTTTTGTGAAGCACTTTGCCAAAAAAATTAATAAAATAAATAAGAAATACAATTTATTATTTTTATTATTTATTTTAAGGAATATTACAACCTCTGTTGCACAGCACTTTGCCAAAAAAGAAAGAAAGAAAGAAAATAAAGAAAAATTTAATTAAAAATTATTCAAATACACACAGAAACTCATAGGTCTTTACTATAGCCTGCCAAAATATGAAAAATAAAATAATAGGAAATACAATGTATTATTTATTTTACAATTTATTATTATATTTATTATTTATTTTAAGGAATATCACAACCTCTGTTGTGCAACACTTTGCCAAAAAAATAAAATAAAATAAATAAGAATAAGAAATACTATTTATGATTTATTTTACAATTAATTATTATATTTATTATTTATTTTAAGGAATATCACAACCTCTGTAGAGCAGCATTTTGCCAATAAAATAAAATAAATAAGAATAAGAATTACAAATTATTATTTATTTTACAATTTAATATTAATTATTTTAAGGAATATCACAACCTCTGTTGTGCAGGACTTTGGCAAAAAAATAAAAATAAATTAAAACTAAAAATGTTGTGGTTTTAATTTTAGTTTAGATTCAGTTTTAGTTAACTAATAAATCATAAATAAAAAGAAAACAAGCAGATGGAATAAAAATAGAATAGAGTGCTAATGTTATAAATATTTTTTATTCATTTTTTTTTAAATAAAACCAGTTTTAAGAACATGGTTGTATTTATATTTATTTGTAGCAATAGCCAAAAACACATTGTATGAGTCAAAATTATCGATTTTTTTTTAATGGCAAAAATCATTAGGATATTAAGTAAAGATCATGTTCCATGAAGATATTTTGTAAATTTCCAACCATAAATATATCAAACCTTAATTTTTATTAGAAATACGCATGGCTAAGAAGTTCATTTGAAAAACTTTAAAGGCGATTTTCTCAGTATTTCAATTTTTTTGCAACCTCAGTGCCCTTATTTATTCAGCTTTCAGATGATGTATAAATCTCTATTTAAAAAAAAAAATTGACCCTTATGACTGGTTTTGTAGTCCAGGGTCACAATAAAACAAGATAGAACTGAAATAGTTAACTCTAATAACCCCGTATCAGAACAGGCCATGTTTCTATCGCTCTATAACTAATTTCGATCTGAAAATAAACCACAGGCAACACCGGGAAACAGACATTTGCTTTAGATAACACATGAACACACAAATCTGCAAGTTCAATACCTCTGTTTGTTTCGTGGCAGAGTTTTGGAGTCCACCGCAAACATCTTTGACACAAAGACGATTACCGGCGCTGTCTCATCAGCCGAACAATCTAGAAATGCTACAGGGGACAAACACACAGAGCAAACAGATTAAAGAGGAAGTCTTATTTAATGCCAGCAACACCAATGTAATTGTACAATTCGGACTTTGAACACAATGCGGATGGGACACGGTGTGGTCTTCTTCATATGAATACGAAATCAAACAAATTTCACACCTAAGCGCCATCAGAAATGCCTTTAAAGCGTGATATTGCAAACCCTAAGCCAGTATTGAGGAGCGCTTCTCTTTTAACGCACGAGCTCAAAGAAACTTCAGCCTGAGGCCACATGAAATTAAAAGCATCCTGCTATTACACAAACTCTTGTCGGGATTGTGTGAAAGCTGGAGAAACAGATGCCCCCCGGCAACTTTTACCACAGACGGCTGCAAAACTTGTTTAATCAACCACAGGTTCTTCAGTGTGCTTTAGCACTTTAGATTTCACAAAGAACCTGCGTATCAAGAACCCAATTTCAGCAGATTAAAAAAGTTCTTGATGTTTCATTTATAGCTTTTCAGATCAGAATTTTAGGATCATATGTGACCCTGGACCACAAAACCAGTCATAAGGTTAAATTTGACAAAACTGAGATTTATACATCATATGAAAGCTCAATAAATAAGCTTTCTATTGATGTATGGTTTGTTAGGATAGGACAATATTTGGCCGAGATACATCTATTTGAAAATCTGGAATCTGAGGGTGCAAAAAAATCAAAAAGACTGAGAAAATCACCTTTAAAGTTGTCCAAATTAGGTTCTTAACAATGCATATTACAAATCAAAAATTACATTTTGATATGTTTACAGTAGGAATTTTACAAAAAATCTTCATGGAACATGAACTTTACTTAATTTCTTAATGATTTTTGGCATAAAAGAAAAATCAAAAATTTTGACCCATGCAATGTATTTTTGGCTATTGCTACAAATATACCCCAGCAACTTAAGACTGGTTTTGTGGTCCAGGGTCACATATATCCCCTATACTGGCCTCTCTACACTGGCTACCTGTTCACTGCAGAATAAAATATAAGGTGCTTTTGTATACTTTTAAGGCCTTACATGGACTGGCACCAAAATATATTTCTGAACTTGTAAATTTTCATTATCCAAAGAGATCTTTAAGATCTCAAGACCAGCTGCTCCTTGAAATTCCTCGGTCACGTCTAAAAACCAAAGGAGATCGTGCCTTCTCCGTGGCTGCTCCAAAGTTGTGGAATGCATTACCAGCATCTGTCAGACTGTCTACCTCTGTTAGCATGTTTAAAATCCATCTTAAGGCTTATCTGTTTGACGAGGCTTTTACGGCTGAATAAGGACTATTGATTCGAATTAGATGCGTTTAGTTTTGATCTACTTCTATCTGCTTTCCTATATTTTTATTCTGTCGATTTTTGTATTTATTCTACAGTGTTTTTATCTGTGTTTCTATATTATTATCATCTATATCTGTGCTTTTTATTATGTTTATAGAGTTGTACTGCACTTTGGTACACGTTGTGTTTTTTAAGGTGCTTAACAAATAAAATTTGATTTGATTTGAACCTCTGTTGTGCAGCACTTTGCTAAAAAAAAAAAGAAAAAAAAAAGAAAAGAAAGAAACATTAAATTAAATTAATTTATTTTACAATTTATTATTATCCGTTTTATTTATTTTAAGGAATATCACAACCTCTGTTGCACAGCACTTTGCTGAAAAAAAAATTAAATAAATAAATAAAATAAAATAAATTAAATTAAATTAAAAATGATTAAAATACACACAGAAACTCATAGGTCTTCACCATAGCCTGCGAAAAAAAAAAAAAAAAATCAATTTATTATTTATTTTACAATTTATTATTATATTTATTATTTATTTTAAGGAATATCACAACCTTTATTCTGTTGTGCAGCACTTTGCCAAAAATAAAGAAAAAAAAAGAAAATAAAGAAACATTAAATTAAATTAAATAATAAGAAATACAATTTATAATTTATTTTACAATTTATTATTATATGTTTTATTTATTTTAAGGAATATCACAACCTCTGTTGCACAGCACTTTGCTGAAAAAAAAAATTAAATAAATAAATAAAATTAAATAAATTAAATTAAAAATGATTAAAATACACACAGAAACTCATAGGTCTTCACCATAGCCTGCAAAAAATATTTAAAAAAAAATCAATTTATTATTTATGTTACAATTTATTATTATATTTATTTATTTATTTTAAGGAATATCACAACCTTTATTCTGTTGTGCAGCACTTTGCCAAAAATAAAAAAAATAATAAAATAAAATACAATTTAAAAAAATAAATAAATCAAAATAAAATAAATTAAAGATTTATTTAAACACACAGAAACTCTTCACTATTACCTGCCAAAATATGACTTTATCTAACTTGAAGAATTCTGACAGAAATAAATTTATATTGCACAGTATAATAGACTTAAATAATAGGAAAAAAAAGAATTAAAAATAGAATAAAAAATACAATTTCTTATTTACTTTACAATTTATTATTTTATTTATTATTTATTTAAGGAATATCACAACCTCTTAACAACCACTTTCCAAAAAACAAAATAAAATCTTACATTTTAATTTAATTTTAAAAGAGGAACTAAATTCATAGTTTTATAAATAGATTTGATAACCAATGTTTTTAATAGTAAATCTGTAATCTGTATATAAATGTCCAGATATGCAAATAAAAATATTCTGTTATACCATTAAACCATAATTCTTCAAATATTTTTGTCATGTTTTTGTCATGCTTTTTAATTTCTGGGTTAGTATGTTTTACAATAAAATACAATTTTAAAATTTCTACTGCAAAATCTGTGTTTAATAATTCAATGTGTTGCTTGCCATTTCTTTGTAATTATTGGTCAAATTTACTAGCAACTTCTAAGTAAAAATAATTTTAAAACTAAATCCCACACCATTTTTTTTTCAGTGTACAGCTTTAAAAAAGCCACACTAAAATGTGGAGCTATTCAATCCAAATACAGTTCAAAGAGCACTGACGGACAGGTGCTGTAGCCCTCGAAAGCTTCCAGTGGGCAGAAAGTGCTAGAAAGGATCTGAGGGCACCGTTTTCATGTGAAAATAGCACATGCGTGTAATACGAGTGTGAGTTTTCAAAACGGTGTATTCACAGATAGAGACTGACAGCAGGAAACACTGTGTGAATCACATCCTCTGCTTACAGGTTCTCTGCTGCTGCAGCCGTTAACACGCACTCACCCTTTTTTAGCTCCTGCGTTTTCTCGGGCAGAGAGTCGAACCTGCGCACTCCCACGCTCATCAGCTTTTCCACTCTCTCAGCCGAGATCTCAGCTGGGCTGGGCAGCTTTTCACACACCATTGCTGAGTAACAGTTAAAGAAAACACACTCCACTGGCATTTTCCACAAACAGGGTACAAAATAGGCCAATCATGTAATCATGAAAAAAGTTCTTATCTTCAAAAAACATTGCTTGTCAACCTCAGGATGTAAATGTAAAAAATGTATGCTTTTACAGGGTTTTAAAATCATTTGTATGGGGCTGTTAGCAAATCTGCACAAAAAATAAATAAATAAAGTAAATATTCATAGTAATAAAGTAAAATAATAAAATAATGTTTTTTGGTGTATTTATTTTATATATAAAATGTCACGTGATCCTTTAGAAATCATTCTAATATGATAATTTGTTAAAACAATATATATTTCTAATTTATATTGTTAGACAATATATATAATAAATACAATTTGGTATTAAAATAAATTATATTTTACAATGTATTATTATATTTACTATTTATTTTAAGGAATATCATAACCTTAATTGAGCAGTACTATGCCAAAAAATAAAATAAAATAAAATAAAATAAAAGTAATACTGATCTCAAACTTTTGAATGGTACTGTAATTATTTAACACATTTTAACATGAATACATAATAAAATAAAATAAAATAAAATAAAATAGTCATACTGATTAATACAACATATAATAACAATTAAATAAAATATTTATGATTAATTAATAATTAATTACCAGAAATTAAAAAAAGTAAAATTTGTTATTAAAATAAACAGTATTCGACAATTTATTATAATATTTCTTTAATTGTTTTAAGGAATATTATAACCTCTGTTGAGCAGTAATTTGCCAAAAAATAAAATAATAAAATAAGTATTTCTGATCTCAAACTTTTGAATGGTACTGTACTTATTTAATACATTTAAACAATACATAAAATTAAAATAAAATAAAATAAAATAAAATAACTGTAAGTCATACTGATCCCAAACTTCTGAATGGTACTGTACTTAATACATTTTAATATTAATACAAAAAATAAAATAAAATATTTATAATTAAATTAATTACAAGAAATTAAAATAAGAAAAATGTATTATTTAAATAAATATCATTTGACAATTTATTATTATACTTATTTATTTAAAGGAATATTATAATTTCTATCAAATAATCAGTAATTTGCCAAAAAATACAATAAAATACAAATTAAATAATAAAATTACATTAAATAAGTAATACTGATCTCAAACTTTTGAATGGTACTGTACTTATTTAATTCATGTTAACATTAATACATAAAATAAAATATAATATAAATAAGTCATACTCATCCCACACCTCTGAATGGTATTGTACTTAAAACATTTTGATATTAATACAAAAAATAATTAAAAAATAAATTAAAATAAATTAAATTAAATTACACTAAATTAAATTAAATTACACTAAACTAAATTAAAATAAAATAAAAATAAGTCATACTGATCCCAAACTTTTAAATGGTATTGTACTTAAAACATTTTGATATTAATACAAAAAATAATAAAAAAAATAAATTAAAATAAATTAAATTAAATTACACTAAATTAAATTAAATTAAAATAAAATAAAATAAAGTCATACTGATCCCAAACTTTTAAATGGTACTGTACTAAATACATTTTAATATTAATTTTAAAAAAATTATAATGACATTAAAATTAAATTAAATAAGTCATACTAATCCCAAACTTTTGAATCGCACTGTACTTATTTAATACATTTTAATATTAATACAAAAAATAAAATAAAACTAAGTTAAATAAAAAAAATATGGTACTGTACTTATTATTATAAAACTAAGAAAAATATTATATTCCTTAGATTCAAATTTTTTTTTTCTTACAATAACTTTGGTAACAGTGGAACATTAGACGAACACAATTATGTCAGAAGTCAAGAAGATCAAGACTTGTGAGGTGAGACAAAAAAAGTTAGTTTCTCTAATATATCTAGCAGTTCTCACTACTAAAAAGCACAGGTTTGTGCCTGTAATGCCTTAAAACTAATGGTTCACCCGACTGTGAAAAGTTCCAACTACTTTCTATTCATAAAAAAACAACACGCAAACATAAAGCACCTGCCAAGTGGGCCAAAATTGTGCATTTGTGAAGTATTTTGAGAATCAGTCAATTACATGTTTAGGGGAACAACTGACATTTTACCAAAACCGCTAATCGCAGTGGCGTGTCACTCCAAGCACCTGTCACAGCAGTAATTGCGAGGCGGGTCTGCGTCAATCATATCGGAGTCTAATAACGGCCGGTTGTGCGTTTCCTCCCCGTACAGCTGGTGAGATCACGGCAGGACGGCTGACGGCTGAGGAGGTGGACAACACCAGTCAAATGCCTAGTGCTGATGGGGCTAACGTCACAGGAGGTTGTATATAATTATCTGAGGACTGTGTTGTACGTTTCTAGAATCTATACTGTGAAATTCAGACTTTAGGACACAGGATCAAGAGATTAAATTAATCTTTATATGCAAAATGTCTTCCCTTCTGCTTTGTTTTACTCAAACATTGTATCTAGGAGGATTTAAAGTTGATCCTACTACAAAGAACGGCTACTTAATATAATTATGTGACTCAAATTACAAGTTACGCCTGCCTGAGAGAAACAATGCCAGAACTGGCTTGTCTACAAAAAATGCTGATAAAGTTTACATTTATAGGGCTGATATCTTTAATCTGTTTCTCATCTACTGTATTTGTCTCCTTTATTTCCTAGTTTATCAGAGACTGCAGTTACAGTTCACTAAGGGTCGATCGATATGTTTATTTCACAGCAGATGCCGATAGCAATTATTACAGATCAAGTAGACCGATAACCAGTGTTTTGAACCGATATGTGACCCTGGACCACAAAACCAGTCATAAGGTTAAATTTTACAAAGCTGAGATATATACATCATATGAAAGCTCGATAAATAAGCTTTCTATTGATGTATGGTTTGTTAGGATAGGACAATATTTGGCCGAGATACATCTATTTGAAAATCTGAAATCTAAGGGTGCAAAAAATCAAAATACTGAGAAAATCACCTTTACAGTTGTCCAAATTAAGTTCTTAGCAATGCATATTACTAATCAAAAATTACATTTTGATAGGTTTACAGTAGGAATTTTACAAAAAATCTTCATGGAACATGATCTTTACTTAATTTCCCAATGATTTTTGACATAAAAGAAAAATCAATATTTTTGACCCATACTATGTATTTTTGACTATTGCAACAAATACCCCAGCGACTTAAGACTGGTTTTGTGCTCCAGGGTCACATATATACAATGCTGCTCAAAAGTTTGGGATCAGTAAGATTTTTAATGGTTTTTAAAGTAATTTCTTATGCTCATCAAGACTGCATTTATTTAATCAAAACTACAGAAAAAAATGTAATATAGTGAAATATTATTTCAATTTAAAATAACTGTTTTCTATGTGAACGTATTTCAAAATGTAATTTATTCCTGTGATACAAAGCTACATTTTCAGCATCATTATTCCAGCCTTCAGTGTCACATGATCCTTCAGAAATCATTCTAATATGCTGATTTATTATCAATGTTATGCTGTTTAATATTAATTTTTTTTTAGGATTCTTTGATCAATAAAAGTTAAAAAGAACAGCATTTATTTAAAATAGAAAGGTTCTCTAACAATATACACTAGTGTTCAAAAGTTTGTGGTCAGTACATTTTTATTCTTTCTTTTTTTTTTAAGAAATTAATATTTTTACCCACCAAGGATGTGTTAAATTAATAAAAAGTGATAGCATAGATTTACACTGTTAGAATTTATATTTTGAATAAATGCTGTTCTTTTAAACTTGTTATTCATCAAAGAATCCTGAAAAAAAAAAAAATCAGAGGTTCCAAAAAAATATTTTTCTAATATGTTTCTAACATTGATAATAAAAGTACTAAATCAGTATATTAGAAAGATTTCTGAAGGATCATGTGACACTTAATACTGGAGTAACAGCTGATGAAAATTCATCTTTGCATCACAGGAATAAATTATATTTTGAAGTATATTAATATAAAAAAAATGTATATTGTAATAACATTTTGCAATATTACAGTTTTCTGTATTTTTGATTAAATAATGCAGCCTAGATGAGCAGAAGAGACTTCTTTAAAAAACATTACAATCTTACTGATATCAAAATTTGATGTCTGTGTATGTTTGGTGTAAAAATGAAAATTAATGTCAAAATTTACAATAGCAAGGATTTAAGTTAAACATGCTTTTAAATCGGTTTCGAAAATGACTAATACTGATAACCATAGAAATGCTTAATATTGGCGCGGATAATCGGTCAGGACGATAATCAGTTGACCTCTACAGTTTACTATGCAAATGAATGTAGGATTATTTTTTAGCCAGCAAATCAGATATTAGATTGATTTCTGGAGGATCATGTGACTGGAGTAATAATGCTAAAAATTCAGTTTGGAAATCATAGAAATAAATTACATTTTTAAACATATTCAAATAGAAAACAGTTATTTTAAATAGTAAAAATATTCCAACATTTTTTGCTGTGTTTCGGATCAAATAGATCAGTGGTTTTCAACTCCAGTCCTCTGGGCCCACTGCTCTGCACATTTTGTATATCTCCCTCATTTAACATACAAAATGTGCAGAGCAGTGAACCTCAAGGACTGGAGTTGAGAACCACTGAAATAGATGCAGGCTTGATGAGCAAAACAGACTTCTTTAGAAAAAAAAAAAACATAAAAAAATCTTACTGTTCCAAAACTTTTGACTCGTAGTGTAAAATGTTTGCAAAATTATTAAGCAGCACAACTGTTTTCAAAATTGATAATAACAAAAAATATTTCTTGAGCCACAAATCAGGATCATGTGACATTGAAGACTGGAGTAATGATGCTGGAAATACAAATTTTCCAGTAAAAAAAAAATTGTAAAAAATTAAAATTTCAAATTAAATGTAGAAATAGTTGTTAAATTATTTCACAATGTTACTGATTTTGCTGCATGTGTAATCAAATAAATGCAGCTTTGGTGAGCATAAGAGATCTTCAAAAAAAAAGTTGTAAAAAATCTTTTGAAGGCTAGCGTTTATGTGGTAAAGGATACAGAGCACGGCTTGAGACACAGGAATCCATTGGCTACAGATGGCACTGAGGAGCACTCTAGGGTCTGAGTGTCTCAGGTCGCGAGACATGACCTTTAACCCCAGAGAGGTCACCATCTTCTCCACCTTTTCTTTGTCCCTGGAAAGGTGTAAACACAGTGTAAAAGACAGAGGAAATATACATTTAAAGGGAATTTCATTTTTAAAGGAAAAAAATGCATCGAATGCATTGATGAATTATGGACCACAATTATGCATTCAGAATAATCAGTGCAGTTTTATTTCATGACTCCAAGTACACCACGTTTTAATTTTGTTACGTGCTTTTGTCATTTTTATTAGTTTTATTATTTTATTTATGTTTTTGTTTTTTATCTTTACTTTATTTGTATTTAAATTATAATTCTACAAATTGTATTTTTTGTATTTTAGTATTTTTAGTAATTCTGCACTTTAAACTGAACTTTGCACTTCAAATTTACACTAGAAATTTTAAGTTTATTTCTATTAAAGGTTTACTTTTTGATTTTTTTTCAAGCTTTTTGAGTTAAATTTTTTAAATATTCTTTAATCCTTTTTTTATTTCAGCTACTTTTCAGTTAGCAGAAACTATTTTTAATTGATTTAGTTAAAAATAACACTGAAATAACACTGAAATTCATAACACTGTAATGCTTTTTTTTTTTGCAAATTTCCGTTTTTTGTATTATAGTATTTTTAGGAATTTTGCACTTTGGTAACTTATTTCTGTTACTCGCCAAGAAAGTAATATTAGTTGTAGTAGTTGTAGTAATTGTGTTACAGTGCTACATTTCATTAGCTTTCATTTATTTTTATTTCAGGTTTAGTAATCTTAGTATTTTAACTTAAACATTTTATTTGAGATTAATTTTAATTTTTTTAATCTTTATTTTAGCTACATTACAATTAATAAAAATTATATTTAACAGATTTAATTAATCTATAAATAACACCAAACCCCATACAAAAAAAAACATACAAAAAGGTGTTTATAATAAATAACTTTTTTTTTTTTTTTTTTTGCAGCACATTCAATTTCAGCATAGAAAGGTAAATCATAAATTGATGTAAATTTCTCATTTGTACAGTCAAATATATAGGAAGTTACCTTCTAGTGACCACGGCATCATACATACTCCAGATATTATCCAGGACAAGCTGCACAAACAGAGGTTTCTTTCCTTTGGACTGTGAAGACAAAGAGTTAATGAGCATGAAGTCTGTTAGGACAGTATATAGAAAAAAAGAATACACAACACACAAATGCACAAACTAAGCGAACCAGGGACTGTAAGGACTCATTAGCTGCTTTTAAGATTTGGAGCATAATAAAAAAAAATCTCTGATGTAAGTGAACAGGGTCAAACTCTTCACTAACATATGAGCTCAAATGAGTTTAAAAGACTTAAGTTAGGCTTGACTCAGTCCTTGTCAGTCCTGCATATCAATGCTGTCGTCTGGAGGTCACATCGCCCTGCATAACCAACTCTCTTTGAATAAGATCTGTCTGCCAGAGTGGAATAATGGCAGTGATTGATCAGTCTAGGATAAAGACATTTCTTTCGAGTGTTGTACGGCTGGCGAGCCAAATTATTTGATAACTGCTGACTGAGGCATAGATCTTTAAAGGATTCATTATTCAGATCAGATCCTTGTCCTGCATTTCTGTAAACAACTTCAATAAGAGTGTTCTTATTAACCAACGCACACAATATCCTCATACTGTTTATGCGACAATGACAAGTGAACTTCAGGATATAAACTGCCACTCAAAAGTTTGGGATCAGTAAGATTTTTAATGGTTTTTAAAGTAATTTCTTATGCTCATCAAGGCTGCTTTTATTTAATCAAAAATACAGAAAAATAATTATATTGTGAAATATTATTTCAATTTAAAATAACTGCTTTCTATGTGAATATATTTTGAAGTGTAATTTATTCCTGTGATCAAATCTGCATTTTCAGCATCATTACTGCAATCTCCAGTGTCACATGATCTTTCAGAAATCATTCTAATATGCCGATTTATTATCAGTGTTAAAAACAGTTGTGCTGCCTAATATTTTTTTGGAACCTGTGATAGTTTTTTCAGGATTCCTTGATTAATAAAAGGTTAAAAAGAACAGCATTTATTTAACATTTAAAACAAAAAGGTTTTCTAACTGTATACACTACTGTTCAAAAGTAATTAAAAAATATATTTTTTTTTGAAAGAAATTAACTTTTATTCACCAAGAATGTGTTAAATTAATAAAAAGTGATAGCATAGATTTACATTGTTAGAAAATACTTATATTTTGAGTAAACGCTGTTCTTTTTAAGTTGTTATTCATCAAAGAATCCTGAAAAAAAAAAAAATCATAGGTTCCAAAAAAATATTTGGCAGCACAACTGTTTCAAATCAGTATATTAGAATGATTTCTGAAGGATCATGTGACGCTTAAGATTAGAGTAACAGCTGATGAGAATTCAGCTTTGCATCACAGGAATAAATTATACTTTAAAGTATATTAAAATAAAAAGCATTATTTGATATTGAAATAATATTGCAATATTGCAGTTTTTTCTGTATTTTTGATCAAATAAATGTAGCCTTGATGAGCATAAGAGACTTCTTTAAAAAAAAAAAAAACATTACAAGTTTTACTGATACCAAACTTTTTAACGGCAGTGTACATTTTTGCTAAATCTTTTCAAATGGAGTTTAAAACACATGCTTTAAATGTGGTCACTGCTCAGAAATGTACAAGAAAGAGGATCAATAAATTAAAACAAGATTCATCTGTCAAACAGCCACCTTATTTATATCCCAAATTGTGTTATTAATTTTTGGTTTGGGTTTCATGCTTTGGTTTTGCGTAATGCTGTGTCAGAGCTGATTTGTTTGAGAATTAACAGTCCTTACAGTACAGACATGGTTATCAATGATAAACAGATGCAAGAAAAAGCCAAATCACAAATATGCAAATAAAAGGCACAAAAGATCACAATGTTGAATGGTGAACATTCTATTCAAGTCAATGACTGGTTTTCAAAATGTAAAAACATTTAATTTCCTAAAATAAAATAATAAAATATGATTAAAAATATTACTTTTTATTATTAAAAAAAATAAAAATCTACATATTTTTTAAGAAATTAAAAGAAATAACATAAGCAATTAATAGTTTTATTTAGCAAGGATGCATATAATTGATCAAAAGTAACAAGAAAGGCAGTTAAAATGTAAAAAAAAAATATTTCAAGTAAGTGGCATTGACACTTATATATATATATATATATATATATCATAAAACTGCAGTCAAATGTATAATTTAATATTTCACATTAATACTGTTTTACTGTATTTTTTATAAAATAAATGCAGCTTTGATGAGCATAAGAGACTTTTTTTCAAAAAATTTAAAATATCTTACTGACCTCAAAAATTTTAACAGCAATGTGCTTTTTCCAGCATTTTATTAATGCATTTTAATTTTTTTATATATATATATATATATATATATATATATATATATATATATATATATATATATATATATATATATTAAAAAGTCCATCATAGAAGTGTAGACAAATCACGTCCTGTATAATTTAATATTTCACAATAATGCTGTTTTACTGTATTTTTTAAATAAAATAAACACAGCTTTGATGAGTATAAGAGACTTTTTCAAAAGAATTAAAAAAAATCTTAGTGAACTCAAAATTTTAACAGTAATGTTCTTTTTCCAGCATTTTATTAATGCATTTTAATTCAAAGATATTAAAAAGTCCATCATACAAAAGTAGATATATCACTGTCTGTATAATTTAATATTTCACAATAATACTGTTTTACTTTATTTTTTATTAAAATAAATGCAGCTTAGATGAGCATAAGAGACTTTTTTCAAAAGATTTAAAATATTCTACTGACCTCAACATTTTGAACAGCAATGTGCTTTTTCCAGTATTTTAATTCAGAGATATTAAAAAAAGTCCATCATATAAGTGTAGTCAGATCACTGTCGGTGTAATTTAATATTTCACAATAATACTGTTTTACTATATAATTTTAATAAAATAAATGCAGCTTTAAGGACCATAAGAGACTTTTTTCAAAAGAATTGTAAAAAAAAAAAAAAAAAAAAAAAACTTACTGACTTCAAAATTTTAAACAGCAATGTGCTTTTTCCAGCATTTTATTAATGCATTTTAATTCAGAGAGATAAAAAAGTCCATCATAGAAGTGTAGTCAGATCAATGTCTGTATAATTTAATATTTCACAATAATAGTGTTTTACTGTACTTTTTTTATAAAATAAATGCAGCTTTGATGAGCATAAGACTTTTCTTAAAATAATTTAAAAAAAATCTTACTGACCTCAAAATTTTGAACAGCAATGTGCTTTTTCCAGCATTTTATTAATGCATTTTAATTCAGAGAGATTAAAAAAAAGTCCATCATAGAAGTGTAGTCAGATCAATGTCTGTATAATTTAATATTTCATAATAATACTGCTTTACTGTATTTGTTTTATAAAATAAATACAGCTTTAATGAGCATAAGAGACTTTTTTCAAAAAAATTAATAAAAAAAACTCTTACTGACCTCAAAATTTTGAACAGCAATGTGCTTTTTCCATCATTTTATTAATGCGTTTTAATTTAGGGATATATATACAAAAAAAGTCCACCATAGAAGTGTAGTCAAATCACGGTATGTATCATTTAATATTTCACAATAATACTGTTTTACTTTACTTTTAAAAAATAAAATAAATGCAGCTTTAATTAGCATAAAATACTTTTTTCAAAATATTTAAAATATCCTACTGACCTCAAAATTTAGCTTTTTCCAGCATTTTATTAATGCATTTTAATTCAGAGATATTAAGGGGGGAAAAAGTCCATCATAGTGTAGTCAGATCAATATCTGTATAATTTAATATTTCTCAATAATACTGTTTTACTGTATTTGTTTATAAAATAAATGCAGCTTTGAGACGCATAGGAGACTTTTTTCAAAAGAATTAAAAAAAAAAAATCTTACTGACCTCAAAATCTTGAACAGCAATGTGCTTTTTCCAGCATTTTATTAATGCATTTTAATTCAGATATATAAAAAAAGTCCATCATAGAAGTGTAGAGTCAAATCACTATCTGTTTTATAATAATAGATCCAAATACAAAATATGAGAGTCACGTTATTGACCCTGTATCCAGGTCTGCTTTGTTCGGATCATTTGTTCATGGGAAGGGAGAGGATGTTCCAGACTAATGTGTGTGTCTGTATACGTGCTCTCTAGTTATTAAGGTGAGGTTTCAGTGAGGGAACTGACGTCCATTAGCATAACTACAGGCATATT
>NC_133363.1:58841461-58851461 GCF_049309525.1 Garra rufa
AAAGTTGAAATTTCAGCATCATTACTCCAGTCTTCAGTGTCACATGATCCTTAAGAAATAATTCTAACATTTATTGATTTATTAACAATGTTGGAAACAGTTGTGATGTTTATTTATTTATATATTTATTTATTTTTTGGAAGCTGTGATACTTTTTTCAGGATTGTTTGTTTAATAAAAAGTTAAAAAGAACAGCATTTATTCAAAATAGGAATCTTTTGTAGCAATATACACTACTGTTCAAAACTTTTTAAAAAGAAATTAATACTTTTATTCAGCAAGGATGTGTTAAATTGATACAAAGTGATAGTAAAGACTTTTGAATAAATGCTGTTCTTTTTAACTTTTTATTTATCAAAAAATCCTGAAAAAAGTATCACAGGTTCCAAAAAAAAAAATATATATATATAAAAATAAGTAAACATCACAACGGTTTCCAACATTGATAAAAAAAAAAAATCTGTATATTAGAATGATTTCCGAAGGATCATGTGATACTGAAGAAGTAATTATGCTTAAAATTTAGCTTTGCATCACAGGAATAATTTTTTGAAGTACATTAAAATAGAAAACCGGTATTTTAAATTGCAATATCATTTTACAATATTACAGTTTTTATGTAATTTTGATCAAATGCATGCAGCCTTGATGAGCATTAGAGACTTCTTTAAAAAACATAATAATATAATAATATACACTACCATTTAAAAGTTTAGGGTCAATAAGGTTATTTTATTTTATAATTATTATTATTTTTGCTTTTTTGCTTTTTAATGCATTACATTGGTCAAAAGTCACTGAAAACACCTTTACATTGTTATAAAAATGTATATATATATTTTTTTAAACTTGAAAAAAGAAAATGTTTGTTGAGTAGCAAATCAGCATTAGAATTAGAATGATTTATAAAAAGAAAAAGTTTGAAAATTCAGCTTCACATCACAGGAATAAATTAGATTTTACAATATATTCAAATACAAACAAAGAGATTTAAATTTGTAATAATATTTCACAATTTTACCGTTTATACTGTATTTTTGATTTAAAAATAAATATCTTGGTGAGCATAAAATTATTCTCCTTTAAAAAAAAATCTTGACAGCCTAGGCTTTTGATCTCACTACTTACTGAATATTACAGAACATTTGTTTTCTATTTGAATTGGTTCACTCTCTATAGATATATAGATATAGATATATTTTTCATGTCTGTAAGGCAAGTGTACACAGAGTTTCGAAGTTTCTCGCTCAAGTTCACAGAGACCGAGACGGCTGAAAGCACATCCGGTTTGCTTGAATTATTTTACAAAAGCACAACGTTTCGTTGTTATTGTGAGCACACACAAATAAACGTAGGGTCTTTACAGATTCGAAAGATGTATTACTTTTATCTGTGTGACCAAAAATGACAGAGTATTTTAAGAGCAAGTGTCTGCACCGCATGCACAGATTCAACAGCACACATTTTTCTAGCTACTACTTACATATTTGAAATGAAAAGCTATATTTGAGGTTGATGAATTATAAGTAAGCATTTGGATGTCCTGCCTGATGTACTATATTACCACATAGACCAGCCGTTGACTTCCTGTGACTAATGAAATTTTGGTCAACCAGTAGGGGGCAGCCCTAAGAATATTTCATCGTTAAAAAAAGTACTCATATCAGTTTTTTCTGATAATATAAATTATTTTATAACTCTCCTGACTGTTTTTTTCCCGGTATATTTCAGTTGGGTTTCAACAGTGTGGTCCAGATGTTCCAGTTCCTGTGGGCGGGGTTTCAGAGAAAGGCGTGTCTCCTGTCAGCAGGTGGAGGCATCAGGGAGCATGAGGGTTTTGTCCAGCGCAGCGTGTGAAGGATCTCCTCGACCTGAAGACAGGGAAGAGTGCAGCTCACAAGCATGTGTGGAGTGGCTCACTGGCCCCTGGGGGAAGGTACGTTTACTGCCACCTTTATATCAGAATCAGAATCAGAATCAGAATCAGAATGAGCTTTATTGCCAGGTATGTTTACACATACTAGGAATTTGTTTAAGTGACAGCAGCTCCACAGTGCAACAGAGTGACAGTGACAAGACAAGACATAGATTATAAAAAAGAACAATATACAAGTACACAAGACAAAGTGCAAAGTGCAAAATAGCAAAAACACAATAGTTAATAGTTAACACAAATATTCAATTTGACCAGTTTATTGTGGAAAAATGATTTTGAATAGTGTATATAATTAGTGAACAATATAATAGTCCTTTGAGATCATTTGCTTTGGCTGGTAGCCAGTTTAGCAGATATTCTAGATATTGAAGGTAAACAAAGAAAACTATTGGTCAACAATTATCCGTAATTATTTTATGTTAACACTTTAAAACATTTGTCACTTTAAACTTAATTGATCCTTCTTAATTAAAGTATTAAAGAAAAACTTTTGAATTTATTTATAATTATTGGTCAATTATCTGTAAATTATTGTTATTATTATTTTATGAATTATTTGTCATTAAATTTTACTCCTAGAGTCATAGATGATATTCAGTGAGAAAAAAGATTTAAGAAAAGTTTTTATTATCATTGCCTTATTAACTTTTTAATTATTTGTAATTGTTCAGTGTTGTTTTCGTCAACGATGACGATGACAAAATCATTTCGTTGACGCCACTTTTTTTCATGACGATAACGAGACGATGACGAGATAAAAATGGCTCGTTGATGACTAAAACATGACGAGACGTGTGTGAGTTTTCGTTGACGAGACGAGAATAGACAAATGTTAGTGGGTAGTCCGTCAGACGTTTAAAATGCATGACATTTCTGCTTATTGTGCATGCCAATTAAAACTTAAAAAGTATCTGACGCTATGGCAAGCCGTTTTAGCATTAAATACTCTTTGCTATACTAGTATGGCAAGCCGTTTTAGCATTAAATACTCTTTGCAATACTAGTATGGCAAGCCGTTTTAGCATTCTATCCTTGTTTGTCTTTTATGTTCTAAAACATTCCTTCATTATTGTAATTATTGGTGAAAATAGTCGATCCGGAAGCTCACATTGTGTTGAACTATAGATCTGCTATTTTCACAACTTATAAGTGACACTACCCAACAGCAAAATACTTACTGACCTACATTAATTTGTTAAAAGACTACTTTTTTCCCTTTTTTTGACTAAAACTAGACTAAAACCTTTTTGACTTTTCATCGACTAAAATTGGACTAAAATTATCACATATAGAAGTGACTAAAATTTGACTAAAACTAAGAAGCATTTTAGTCCAAAAGACTAAGACTAAGACTAAATCTAAGATGGTTGTCAAAAACAACACTGTAATTGTTGGCAATTTGTTATTTGAAAATAATTAGTATGTCTTTTTTAATACTTCAGTCATTTAACATATTCTTTGAGTTAAAGATCAAAAAAATCTTTTTATTTATTATTAACATAATTTTTTTTATATAAGTAGAAGTTGTATTTGTCATTGAATTTTCCTTCAATCATTTAATATTTTGTTTAAGTGAAAGATGATATTCAGTGAGGAAAAAAAAATAATACAATCATTACTTTTTCTGAATAAAAAAGATTAAATTTTTATTCATTATTAACGTGTCAACTTTTTAAAATAAATTGTATTTTTTTTGTAATTTAATTTTACTTAAAATTAATAAAAGTATTACTTTTTCTGTTATTTGTAAATTATTTGTATTTTTTTATTAATTAATTTTTAATCATCAATTTAAAAATATTTTTTAATCAAATATGATATTCAGTCAGGACAAAAATTAAGGCAGAATTTGTTTTTGGTTTTGTTTCCTATTTTCTGGATTGTGACCTATTAGAAAAGTCAGTTAAGTTACTTTAATATTTAATAACCTAATGATTCATGCAAAAAAATTTATAAAATTGTAAAAAAAGTCTAAAAAGAAATTTACAGTTATGAAATTACTAATAAAACATACTGACCAGTTACAGAATCTAAAAATATGTATGTCGTCTTAAACACGCATACACCATTTCATGTTATTTGCCAGATACCATTATCAGTTTTATATAGCTTATGCCTGTTTAGTATCTGCATCTGCATTTGTTCATTTACAGTGCCCTCCACAAATATTGGCACCCTTGGTAAATATGAGCAGATGCAGCTTTGGAAATAAATCTGCATTGTTTATCCTTTTGATCTTTCGTTCATAAAATTCACAAAATTCTAACCTTTCATTGAAGTAAAACAATGGAAATTGAGGGGAAAATTTAATTATGAAATAAATGTTTTTCTCTAGTTGATGTTAGTCACAATTATTGGCACCCCTAGAAATCCTTATGAGTCAAATATCTCTGAAATATATTCCAGTTCATATTTACATTTTTTTTTTTAGCACACCAGGGTGGAGCTAGGAGCATGAAACTGTCCAGCCCTGACTTTGTTGCACAGGATTTTAAATATGAGGAACACAAAAGTCAAATTCCCTTAAAGGAGTAGTTCACTTTCAGAACAAAAATTTACAGATAATGTACTCACACCCTTGTCATCCAAGATGTTCATGTCTTTCTTCAGTTGTAAGGAAATTATGTTTTTTGAGGAAAACATTTCAGGATTTCTCTCCATAAAATGGACTTCTATAGTGCCCCAGAGTTTGAACTTCCAAAATACAGTTTTAATGCAGCTTCAAAGGGCTCTAAATGATCCCAGCTGAGGAAGTCTTATCTAGTAAAACTATCAGTTATTTTCTAAAAACATTTACAGCTTATATACTTTTTAATCTCAAATGTATGAACTCCCATCTCATTTTCTCCTCCAACTTCAAAATCATCCTACATCGGGTTTACAAAGTGAACATGCAAAGAAGATCAAACACCCTTTACAAAAAAAGGTAAAACAGCGATGTAGGACGATTTTGAAGTTGGAGGAGAAAATGAGATGGGAGTTTTTCGATATACCCCAACTGTCTTGAACCGGAATACACAGAGTTCACACAGAGCTAGACAAGATGAGCATTGGAGGTTAAAAAGTAGGGATGCACGATATTTATCGGACAGATAACCCGATATACCCGATATGGGTAAAAATGACGTAATTTTTATTGCTCCGATAAATAAATGAAATCCGATCCGATAAAGTACTCTTGCTGGTAAATCAATCAATCAATCTGGTTTATCTTAGAGTCATCTGCTTTCCGAGTGCAAGTGACTGCGGCTGTAAACTGCAGTGACTCTCGGCCTTTGTCGCGTGTAATACGTCATCATCTGTGTCGTCATCATCGTCTTCGCAGGTCTGGAAGTTTTTCGCAGTGGCAGAGGAGGACGATGCTATTGCTATTTGCAACACATGTTTAGCAAGGATTCCGAGAGGAGGTAAAAAGCCATCAAGTTTTAACACAACAAATCTCGCTTCAGAGGTCTTCATCGCGGTGAATCTGTTTTAGGGGCCGTTCACATGTCGCGCCTAAAAAAGCGTGGAACACGCTAGACGCGCCACTTTCACTTTCTTTCCAAACCGCTCTGTAGTGTCTGCTGTGGCGTCTGCCGTTGCTAAGCAACCATGACCTGCGCTCTCCATAAAGACGCGGAAGTTTCAGCAAAGGATAAATGGATTTTCAGCATTAAAAATTAAAAATGTTTATTCCTGTACAGCTATGATAAGCTGTTTCTCCACCTTGGCAGTGCTTTCAATGTTATTAAGGGAACGGGTGAAGCTGATTGGTTGGTTCATGTCACATGACCTGCGTTGGGCTTGCGGCATTCTGAAAAGTTGATGTTTTTATCTCGATTCTGATGTTTTATTCCCTGTCTTGTACAATTTGGTTGCTGCACACATTCATAATATGATCAATAAGAAGCTTTAACAGACATTTGGACATCTGACGTTAGTCCATGATGCACTTTTCATTTTTTCCAGGTTGACAAATGTCAAAGCATTTTATTTATTTAGAGTTGTGGTGCCTTCCACAAAAATTAAAACATTTTTGAAGAGTCAGGACTGATGTTTGCTATGATTGTTAGACCCAGATATATACAGTAATATACATTTCATTAGTTTATCTCAGATTTTGTATTCTCCTGGGTGCACAAAATTATCATATAAAAATATGAACGTATCGGTATCGGTATCGGCCACAAGAAGGACTTAATTATCGGCTATCGGTATCGGTAAAAAATTTTCATATCGTGCATCCCTATTAAAAAGTATATAAATTGTAATTTTTTTTTTTAGAAAATAACCAATCTTTTTGCTAGATAAGACCCTTCTTTCCTCGGCTGTGATCGTTTAGAGCCCTTTGAAACTGCATTTTGGAAGTTCAAACTCGGGGCACCATAGAAGTCCACTATATGGAGAGAAATCCTGAAATATTTTCCTCAAAAAACATAATTTCCTTACGACTGAAGAGAGAAAGAGATGAACATCTTGGATGACAAGGCGGTGAGTACATTATCTGTAAAGTTTTGTTTTGAAAGTGAACTACTCCTTTAATTGTCCATCACAAGGAGTAAAACAAGTGGAGGGCACTGTACATCCTCATATTTACTGTGATGTTAATGCATGTCATGTAACATGTTCACAGTGCACAGGTCGCTGTCTTGGGCCAGCGGTGGCCACGCAGAGCAGAACCGTCTCATGCAGACGCTTCAGCAACTCCACGTCCAAAACCTGCGATCCAACAGAAAGGTGCCAGACTTATAAAATATTCAGCATTGCTTATTCTCACATGCAAAACTCTGTTAATGTCTTATTTCTCATTTATGACACCTCGTAGACCGTCACCCGTGAGGAACTGCTCGTCAGAGATGTGTGACGTGCACTGGAAGGTGTTCCCGTGGAGGACGTGTACGGCGTCGTGCGGCAGCGGCTTCCAGTCCCGCCGAGTGGAGTGCCTCCATCGCCAAAACAAAAAAACCCTCCCTGACCTGCACTGCGCCTGGCAACGGCGGCCTTCAACCTGGCAACACTGCAACATCACTTCCTGTGGCAGTGAGTTTTGTCATTTTAGCTGTGTTATAAACCAGAGCGCCGGTACGGTTCGAGGAATGTTTGCCCTCGTTCGCCACCTTTAGAGCGTTCGTGTTTTATTAGGGAAAATATTAGCGACCCGAGGGCGAAATATATTGGCTTGTTCCGTCACTCTCGAAGTCCAAGTTATCACAGCATCCCGAGAGAGCTTGGTTTTTTCTTGAGCTCGGCCATTTCAGGAATCCTGTCTGTGCAAACGTCTGCTTCTTGTTCCTTCGCTCTTCTGCGGTGAAACTTAATGAAACATCATTTTTGTGTCACCTCACTTGTTTCTGGGTGCAGAAATATTTAATAAAACAACACCAATAAATGAATTTAATATTGTTTTTAGAGTGTGAAGTCGCGGTCACGCTAGACCTTGAGCACGAAATGTTGTTTCACACCGCAGCGAACAGGATATGATATCACACTCGAAGGATTCTTTTTTGAGAAGCAATAAATGGCTTAAAACAAATGGTAATATGTTTAAAAAGTGGCAATATACTGTGAAGACTGTGACATTTAGATCTTTGTCTATTGGTCAGATGTTTTTTGTGCTTTGTGAGTTTGCAGGTTAGAGTTCCCTAAACTTAGGACAAAATTAATTGAATGAACAAGTTCTCTCTGTAGAGTATAAAAAAGTGTTTAATAATTAATAATTTAATAATTGTATAAATAAATACAAAAAGACCAAGAAAAAAGACACAGGATTGACAACATTGTGAATATTCAGCACTGTCATTATTTCATTTTATCTTATTTTATTTAAATGTATTATTTTATTTTATTATTTTACTGTAGGAGATAAAGAGAGAACGGTGTTTATTTCATCTCAGTGAAAAATATTATTATTAATAACATAATAATAATTGTTATTATTATAAATAAGCAAATAAATTATATTTTATTATTATAAATAAATAAAGACAAACAAAAAACTCATTAACAGGATTGACAACATTGTGAATATTCAGCACTGTCATTATTTTATTTTAGCTTATTTTTTTCACATTTATTATTTTATTTTATTTTATTACTTTACTGTGGGGGATAAAGAAAAAAAAGTTTATATATTTCATTTCAATGTAAAATATTATTAATAATATAAATAATAATAATTGTTATTATTATAAATAAGTAAATAAATTATATTTTATTATTATAAATAAATAAAGACAAACAAAAAACTCATTAACAGGATTGACAACATTGTGAATATTCAGCACTGTCATTATTTTATTTTAGCTTATTTTTTTCACATTTATTATTTTATTTTATTTTATTACTTTACTGTGGGGGATAAAGAAAAAAAAGTTTATATATTTCATTTCAATGTAAAATATTATTAATAATATAAATAATAATAATTGTTATTATTATAAATAAGTAAATAAATTATATTTTATTATTATAAATAAATAAAGACAAACAAAAAACTCATTAACAGGATTGACAACATTGTGAATATTCAGCACTGTCATTATTTTATTTTATCTTATTTTATTTACATTTATTATTTTATTTTATTTTATTACTTTACTGTGGGGGATAAAGAAAAAAGTTTATATATTTCATCTCAATGTAAAATATTATTATTAATAATATTAATAATAATAATTGTTATTATTATAAATAAGTAAATACATTATATTTTATTGTTGTTGTTATTTATTAAATAAATAAAGACCAACAAAAGACTCATTGACAGGATTGACAACATTGTGAATATTCAGCACTGTCATTATTTTATTTTATTTTATTTTATTATTTTATTGTAGGGGATAAAGAGAAAAATAATATAAATTAAAGCTGCAAAAAAAGTGTTTATATATTTCATTTCGGTGAAAAATATTATTAATAATAATTATTATTATTTATGAAATAAATACATAAATATGTTTATATATTTATCTCTGTAAAAATGTTATTATTATTAATAATAATTATTGTTATTATTAAATGAAATATATTTTTGAAAATGTTATTTTATGTTATTTTATTTTATTTATTTTATTATTTTAGGAAAAAAGTTTTCTCTGTAGGATATTAAGAGAAAAAAGTGTTTATATATTTCATCTCAGTAAAAAGACCAACAAAAATCTTTTTATCAGGATTGACACCATTGTGAATATTCAGCACTGTCATTGTTTTATTTTATTTTATTATTATTATTATTATTATTATTATTATTATTATTATTAATGTTTTTTTAAGTTCTCTCTGTAGGGTATAAAGAGAAAAAAAGTTTATATTATATTTTATAATAATAATAATGATAATAATAATAATAATAATAATAATAATTGTTGTTGTTATTATTGTTAATATGGTTGATTTTAAAAAGACTCATTAACAGGATTAACAACATATTCAGTCTTTCTTCATTTAATTTTTTTTATTATTTTTATTTTAGGAAACAAGTTCTTTCTGTAGGGTATAAAGAGAAAAAAGTGTTTATATGTTATTATTAATTATTATTATTATTATTATTATTATTATTATTATTATTATTATTATTTAATAATGCATTAAAAAGCAATACTATGGACTTGAGGTCAGTCTGTGATGTTTAGATCCTCTATTGTTCAAACGTCTTTGTGCTTTGTGAGTTTGCAGGCCAGATTCACCAAACTTGATTTTATAATGTAGCAGAAGACAAAATTAATGTGAATGAGTTCACATTTCTGTTTTCCCACGGTTCTGTATTAATGTCATTGGAGCAAGTCCCAAAATTTCACAATAATCTTTGTGAAAAATCAATTCGAGATCCAAGGTGGACAAAGCAAGAGGAACAGGAGCAGGTGTTTTATATCATAGATGTTACTGTAGGGGGAATGTAGAAAGGTTCATTAGAAACGGAACAGAGGAGGCAGGAACCGACTCAACATAAACATAAACTTTAATTAATAACTCTAAAATAAACAAGCAAAACACACACACAAAACATAATGTTCTAGGCCTGGTCTTCTTTCATTAGCGCTCGTGCCAAAAAGTGTTCTTATATTTTACCTAAATGAATGTATA
>NC_133363.1:58853961-58904460 GCF_049309525.1 Garra rufa
TATATATTATATATTTTATCCTAGTGAAAAATATTACTATTAATTTAATTTAATTTAATTATTTTAATAATTGTTGTTGTTTATCTTTTCATTTTTAAACTAGTTAATTCATTCATAGTTAATTCAGTTCACTGTTTTCAAAAACACATTTAAAATGTTATTTTTACTACTTTCATCTATTTAAATTTAAATTTTTTATTTGTTTGCCAATTAATGTGTGTGTTGTCCTTTTGAGAAGTATGATTTCTAAACTTTTTGAATAAGCTTTATTTTGTGTGTATTTCTATAGGCGAGTGTAAGGACAGAACCCACTACTGTCCCGTGGTGAAACGGCTCAAGCTTTGCCCCGTGGATCTGTACCGGCAACGCTGCTGCCAGACCTGCTCACAGGACACCAGCGCCACCTAGTGACCACCAGCGGCACAAGAGCCCAAACCAACAGACGCCCTTCTTGGTCACCGCACTGATTGTCTCTCGTGATACAGAATATTGGTAAATCGTGCAAACAAAAAGGACACCTGGAGTGTAAGGACTAAAAGATATCTGGACTACGCTTCACTGGATGCTTTCCCACAATCATCTAAATTCCAAAGAGAAAAATCACTTGATGAGATTTGAAACTTCTCTCTTCACCAGCTTTCTCTGCAGATCTTGTTTTATCTTGCCCTGAAAGTGATATTATATGTCTATTAATTTAAGATTTTTACTTGTGGATATGAGAGGACAAATCTTATCGGACCATTCACCTAATGTGAAGGAAATATAAAAGCCTCTTGGGTGTACATGATGTACTGATATCAGTAGTGCACAGCTTGAAGTATTAAGAGAGTCATTATCAATTTTTTACCCTTTTTTTTTTTTTTACCCTGGAGTCAACATTTTACTTTTTTAATCTGATTACATCAGAGTCAAAATGATATTCAACAAGAAAAATGTAGGGTGGGGCTTTGTTTTATTTATTAGGACTTGATTGGCTCGTGAGTGGAGTCAGGTGGTCAGAGAGGGAGGAGTTAGAGGAGTAAGACAGATTTGTGATGTCAGCCGAAAGGGAAATCATTTTAGAGGAAATCAAGTTTTATGGAAGCTAATTTCCACCACAAATGTCACCCTGGACCACAAAACCAGTCATAAGGTTAAATTTTACACAACTGAGATGTATACACCATATGAATACTCAATATATACGCTTTCTATTGATATATGGTTTGTTAGGATAGGACAATATTTGGTCTAGATACATCTATTTTTTAGAAATCTGGAATCTGATGGTGCAAAAAAATCAAAATGCTGAGAAAATCACCTTTAAAGTTGTCCAAATTAAGTTCTTAACACTGCATATTACTAATCAAAAATTACATTTTGATATATTTATAGTAGGAATTTTACAAAAAATCTTCATGGAACATGATCTTTACTTCATTTCCTAATGATTTTTGGCATAAAAGAAAAATCAGTAATTTTGACCCATACAATGTATTTTTTGGCTGTTGCTACAAATATACCCCAGCGACTTAAGACTGGTTTTGTGGTCCAGGGTCACAAATGAGAAAATTAAAATGGTAACTGACCCTTCACAAAGATGACAAGCCATGCCGCCCTTACGCTACACATCACGTTCCTACACAGGGAAAAATACATTGCGAAGCAAAGAGGAAACTGACAGAAACTGACAGACAAGACAGAGCAGGTTACTTTAAGTATAAAACAAAGTGCCAACTTTAAAATTTAGTAATTCTTTAAAGAAATCCAGACATTAAATACAGTCATCTCTTTCTCTTTACTACTACTAATAGCACAAAATAATCATGAATGAACATTAGAAGGTATCTTGTTTCAACCAAGGAAAGACGTCAATACACACCATTTTCAAGTTCAAGTCCTCTGATGTTAATCTACTCTCCTGTCTGGTTTGTTTTTCGAACAAAATGGCAGATTCTGCATTGTGATTGGTCAGATCGCCTGTCAATCAAACTCCAGACAAAGGGTCAGTATTTGTTGATCTCAATTCTGAGTTTATATCTTACAATTCAGACTTATTTCTTGCAATTCTGAGGGAAAGCTTGAAGAATTGCGAAATATAAACTAGTAGTTCTGATAAGAAATGTCTAAAATGTGAAATATCAATAAATAATAAGAATTATGTCTCGCAATTGTGGAAAAAAGTCCAAATTGTGTCCATATCTCAAATTTCAGACTTTTCTTCTCAAAATAGTTATAAACATGCAATAAAACTTTTTTTCATAGAATTGCAAGTTTATATCTTGTAATTGCGAATGAGTTTGATTTACAGGCGATTGATGACCAATCATAGCGCTGAATCTGCCAATTTGTGTCCGATAAACAAACTAGACAGGAGAGTGGATTAACGTTGGTGGACTTGACCTTGAAAAATTGTGTATTGGCACATTTCTGTGGTTGAAACATAATATATTCTGTTGTTCGTTCATGTTTATTTCATACTATAACTAGTAAAGAGGAAGAGATGATTGGTTCATGTCCCACTTAAACTGAGGCACTACAACAAACTGTTATGACACATTGAAGAGCCACAAAACAGTATTTAGGGGTTCAAGCGTGTATAGCTGATACCCCATTGTAATTGGGTTTCTGGCCAAGGATCAGCTGTCTCCACATAAAATTGATTGTGAAGACCAAACGTAAGTCATAGAGACTTGAAACTTGGAGGGATGGTAGTACTCACACCACAACGTCACCAAGGCTCGCTCAAACCAGTGCAGAAAGATTCTCTGGAGAGTGAATATCAATAATTTATAATAAGTTGACTTTTCGACTTACCATCGCAAAGGGATGCCAAAACGTTTAAAAGGGGGAGGGTGATAACTCCCGAACGAAATGAGATATTTTCGTCAAACTCAGAACACTTATGTAAGAGCTCAATCTGAGGTCACAGGAGAAAAATCGCATCGCTTGGCCACTTGGTGGCGCTATAAGAGGGAAAAACACATAAAAATGGCTATACACGCAACCATTTGTCCTATCAACAAGTGTCTATAAGGATATTTGCGTATCTCCAAAAAAAAAAAAAAAAACATGGTCGATGAAGTTTGTGCACCTATTAGACAAGGTTAACGAAGGCTGATTGGAACAAAATTTTTGACTCATGTCCCCAAAGGTCTTTGGTGGTTTTTCGCACATACATGCAATATTTGTATCATACGATAGAACTCCTCATTCCAACTTCAACTTTGCCTCTAGAACCACTGCTGTCAATCAAATCATTTGATTGAGAAGATGCAAAAAAAAAAACAGCTTTTGCCAAATAGTCTTAGGTTTTTCGCTCAATCTAGAAAAAACACTGCAGTACAATTCCCTGGATTCTGTAGGTCAATAAAAAAAATAATAATAAAAATACCCTTTTGGGAAGCTGTAACAGGGTTGTTAAAAAAGGGGGGCTGTCCAAATTTGCATATAAAGCCTAAAGAAAAACTCAAAACTTCACAAAACCTGCTGAGCACATGAGACGTGATTCTAAACAAGCATGCAAGGTTTTAAGGAGATCAGACCAGAGCTGGCACTATCACAGTCATAAATGTTAAAAACATAATGTTTTTATGGTATATACCTGGATTCGCCAAAAAAATGCCTATTTAAATTCTTTATTTAGGTAGTTACAGGCTAAATAATGTCTTTTTTCATATGTGCTTAAATGCCTTAAAGTGCTTGAACCCTGGTAATTGCTGCTTGCAGCTATATTTATAATTTGAATTTATTTAAAAAAGACAAAATTTGAAAGCTAAGATTTTTTTTTTTTTTTTACCTAAAGTAACCTGCTTTGTCTCGTCTGTCAACGTGTTGTCAGTTTCCTCTTTGTTCCGCAATGCAAGAACTGGACGTTTATATCTTGCAATTCTGAGTTTGATTCTTGCAGAATTACAAAATAAGTCAGAATTGTGAGGTATAAATTCAGAATGGAGAGAAAAGGCCGAATTGTGAGATAAAAAGTCACAATTATCTACAAATAAGCTTCCATAATTGTATTATATTTTGATAAACATTACGAAGACATATATTTCTTAATTTGGATTAAGAGCATTAGCTTGTTTTAGGAAAGTAAAAAGGGTCCATTTTGTTTTCATCTTGACTTTAATATTAACCAATGAGTTTTTAATGTGGACGTGGAATGTATGACAGAAATCCCGTTGACTGATTGAAATGGCACGTGCCATAAAAGTCGCATTTCTCCAGCCGTCTTTTAGATGTATGTTTTGTGTTCAACCAATGTGCTGCATTGTAAAATATGTCTTGTATATAATGTGTTTTTAAGTGCAATATTGTACATTGAGTGTAGAAAGTCTGGATTTTATTTTCTTACTTGGTTTAGTTTGTCTTTATAATCATATTTAAGATTAAACACAACACAGGCCTATGTACTTATAGCACTTGAAGTGAGTTATCCATATCGCTAATATAATGGTTTCCTACTGGCCTTTATGCATGCATTTTTAGTACATCAACAAATGTTGTACATAAGCCACTCATCCAATTTATCCATGAATTTAATCCATTGCATTTTATTACTACAGTATGTGGAAAAAGCGCCGCTACATGACTTGGTTAAGGAAGCGACAGTTTTGGTTCTCATCAATATAGCAAACAGTCTATGTGATACAAATACAATAAACACAGTTTTACCAATCAGTTTATATATCTTCATAATTATTGATCTTTTTTATTCTATATTGTGGTTAAAACCAGTGTTGGGAGTAACGCATTACAAATGTAATATATTACAGTAGTTTATTACTTTTTGCTGTAACGCGGTAATAGGACGCATTACTGATTCAATTTGGGTAATAATATTACTCGTTACAATCTCAGTAACGCAAGTTACATCAACATATTTTAACTCAAAATTAATTTGTGAATTAAAAAAAGTCCACGAGTAAAATATTTTGTCTTCCTGATGCTGGAATTCGATGTTTGAGAGATGACTGCAGAGACTCTATATTTGTGAGATGGACCAACTCCTGTTATGGAGAAATACCACGAGTAACTCTTGGAAACAGCTGGACTGCTGCCACTAAACTAACGAAGAGAGCTGCGGAGTCGGAGAAGAGAAAAAAATGACGGACGAGTGCAGACAAGCAACAAAAAATAAGCTAAAAATTACAAAATCAGTTTTCATTAAATCATAGTCTGTATATAAAATGAATGAATACGTGAAATATATCTGACATAAATATCCCAATTAACAGATTTTCAAAACGAAAGGAAAAGACTGAGTGACATATGCTGCTGAGTTTGGTTCATTTTTGTGTGAAGCGGCGCTCTACGAAAGTTCACGGAAAGGAAACCGAGATGACAGAAATAAAAGTAAACACACTGCAGTTTTAAATGATCTGTATGACCTAAAATGACAGAGTTTTTCTGCTATTCGATTGCACCGGCGTCTCACGCACACACAGCATTGCAAAAGTTGCAGTCTGTTAATTATAAGAATAAAATACAGTCAGTCAAATATAGAAACAGGTAAAATTAAATAGTGCATGCTGTGTAGTACAATCCGTGCAGTTCAACCTGAACTCGGACCAAACACATATTCGAGGAGGATTTTTTGCATAAGCGCGTTAAGTACAAATCCTGGTTTACATAATAGTTTAGCATTCAAATACATCACGAATATGGACACATTTAATTGGATTGATGCCGAATGAGAGAGGTAGGCTGCGTCAGAACAATGTCGTTTGCTTTTAGTTTCGCTTTTACCCTCATTCATTTTGGCTTGTTTAGCAACTTATATTCTTCTGTTTTGTTCTGAAAACCATTTAAAATAGCCTATAGGCTATTTATTGTGTTTAATGATTGTATGTTTTTATAATTTTATGCTAGCTATTCTAAACTTAATGTATAACGAGCAGCTATAAACTTTGGCATTTTATAATCTGTGGATATTTTGATGAAAGTAACTCAAAAGTAACTTAAAAGTAGTGTAACGCATTACAATTTAGAGACAGTAATATTTTAATGTAACTAATTACTTTTAAAAGACACTAACTAGTAATATATAATGTATTACATTTAGGAAGTAACTTGCACAACACTGGTTAAACCAAATATTTATTGTGTAATGCATGTTTTATGTGCTGTTGTTCAGAAGCCTGCATTTATTTGATCAAAAATACAGTAAAAACTAAAATTAAAAAATATATTTTTAGAATTTAAAACAGCTATTTTCTATTTGAGTATATTTTAAAATTGTATTTATTCCTGTGATTTTAAAGCTGAACCTTTAGCATAATTTCTCCAGTTTTCATTGTCACATTATCCTTTAGAAATCATTCTAATATGCTGATTTGATGCTTAAGAAACATTTCTGATAATCAATGTTGAAAAAAGTTATGCTGCTTCATATTTTTGTGGAAACCGTGATACTTTAAAAAATATACATTCTTCAAATAACCAGCGTTTATTTGAAATAGACATTTTGTAACATTACAAATGTCTATGCTGTCACTTTTAAAGGGTTTTTGGTAAATAACCTTCTAAATTAATTTTAAAATTTTTACTGCAAACTTTCACATGGTAGTGTAGAAGTGATTTTGAAATTTGGTATTGTCAGAAACTGATTTATATGACATATTACACTACACATGATACTACTTTCACTGCATATTATATATGCTACCTGATCTCATGACGAAAACGTACCTAAGGGAACTTTTTCGCAAGACACGAAATGTGTACCAATAAGTACATATCACTGCAGTCTCTAACAAAAATGAATACTAGAGGTGGTAAAACAGTGAGCACTTGTAATCATTTTCGTACACAGTTATTACAGCTCCATGTGTTTTGCTTTCCAGACGTAACAAGCTTGCTCGGTAGCTCAGCCAGCACAGAATTGGATTTAGGATGCAGAATCCTTGGGTACAAATCCTGCCAAAAACATGACGCACAATGAAAAAGATGAGAGATCAAAAAACAAGCTAAAACGACATGCTTGCGATTGTGTTTTTACGTCACATTCACGTAAAGTAGAGTTATAGCACCACTCAATGGACATTTCAATTCAGAACTGCAGTTCTGATGCATACAAAACCAACATCACATAAAACGTACCGTATGTACATTTATCTGTTCCAATCCAGGAAAAAAGCCGAACACTCTTTTAATGGCACTCAGTGGAGATTTCGCATCAACATACATGGCGGTACGTTTTTTGTACAGCGAAAAAGTTCCCACAGGTACGTTTTCATCATGAGATCAGGTTGTTTATATCCTTTGTAACTATACTGCAGTTTCATCCTATTGAAAATTAAAGGGGTCCTATTATGCTCTTTTACAAAGTATTTTGTTTTGGGGTTGCACTAGAACATGCTCTCATGCTTGGTGGTTTGAAAAATGCATTAATTTTCACATAATTTACATTATTACAATAGCTTTCTCCCAAGGCTGGCACAAATCGGTCGATTAGTTCCGGGTTTGATGAAGGCCTGCCTTCCGAAAAAACAAAATGTGTTGTGATTGGTTAGCAGTCCCACTGCGTTACAACTGGTGAACAGCTTAAGCCTGGAATAGACTACGTGATTTTTGAGTTGAGGCTAGTTGCTGAAAGTCAAAGCAAGTCCAAGCAAAGCAAGTCCAAGATTCCATAGGAAATCGCGTGGTGTATGATGGTCACAGACTCCGATTTTTACATTCAGACTTTGATTCCATCCAGTCGGAGGATATCAAACGTTGATATTTTCAGCCGATTTTAGAACGCATATTATTTTCATTTGTTAAGCGTCTCCTAGCAACAAGGTGCACGTTTCCGCATGAGTTGGTTGTGACTGGAACGACTTCAAAGTCTGGTAGTGTATGATCCTCAGTCCTGTAGTGTATGATGGCCAGTTTTCCTTTGCCACTGTTTGCAAAGTCGGTAAGTGTATGATGCCTAGTGTTTTAAAAAGTCGTGTAGTGTATTCCAGGTTTTAGGCGAATCCCTCACCTCATCTCTGCTGACCCGCCAATGATTCGAATTTCCGTAGGCGGGATTTACTTGAATGATATTCCAATGGACCGCGTTGTGACATCATACCATCCGTAAATCAAACACTGTAGTCCAAAGGAGCCGTTCGTTGTAGTTCTTGAAAAGGAATTTTTTAAGAACTAAATATCTCCATTTGGAGTGGAGATTTGTAACTTTGTAGATGTTTTTGCCCAAACATACACACCACACTGACTAAAATTCAAAAAGTGAAAAAGCATAATAGGACCCCTTTAAAAACTAGCTAAAATTGCAAACTATTCATAATCATTGTTTTCTATAAGAGTCAAACCACAAACCTTTTAATCGTAATTCATTACGATTCCCCATAGGATTACAATAATGTAGAGAGATCGTATTGTATGCTAGCTTCCTTTTATAGAAACAACCTGACTTTCTTAAGCGGTCAAGAGCATTTCCTTTGGCGTCTCAATCTTGTCAACGGATGCCATCTTGCGGAAAAAGCGGTGGCCTCGATCGTCGTAATTATCGAACACAAACCCTGGCGGAATCTCGAAACTGGCCGGACACATGCTGATCTTCTTTGGTGTGAACTCGGTGCGGTACATGGTCTCGTTCTGTAGAGGAGCGTCGGTCCGCAGTGGTGCATTCTGGGGCTTGAAGCTGAAACTAGGCTGAGGTTCATGCTGAATGAAATGAGCCCTGAAAGTGGTCAGATCTTCCATTTTCCCACTGGCTCGCTGCATTTCCTCTTGTTTCCGGATTATGCTTTGACGTTGAGCCACCCACGGCTGGAAGTCGTCTCTCATGGTGGTGTTGCCCAGAAAGGGCTTACTGGACTTACTGGGGAGTAAGAAAGGTTTGGCGGAAACAAAAGGCTGGATTTGGTGCTTGATGTAGTCGGTGTGCGAGGTGGTAGTCAAGTCCATGTGCTCCGTTGGACTCATGTACTCCACTGTCTTCTGCACCTGCGGGGGGGATACGGGCCATGGCTGGAAACGGTCACGGAATTCAGTGCTGCCCTGGAAGGGTTTGTTGGAGGCTGCTTTGAGCGTCTCAGGCTTGCAGCTTTTGGGCAGCTGACTTGGCAAGCCTTGATAATCTTGTCGATGGGTGGTGAGGTCTTGGAAGGGTTGGCTGCTGGGTTTGTATTCTACTGGTGGTTTGACGTACCGGGCTTCTAGAGCATGTGGAACATATGAGAGCTTGTTGCTGGTCATGCTTTCGAAAGGAGCATCGGATAGCTTGGCTATGTTAGGGGGCTTGTAGCTCTCACGTGGCACAAAGCCTCGGTTGACGAAATCGTCCTGGAATGTGGTGGCATTCCCAAACTTTGTAGCAGGGGGTTGATATGGTGTGTCAGGCTTGGTCAGTTCCCGTCTGCTGATCTCCCACTGACGAAAATCCTCTTTAAAAACATCATAAAACACGTTTACAAACAAACAAAGGCATTTAGGCCGTGTTCACACTTGCCGTCTTTTTTGACAAGAAAAAGTTGACTAGGGCGTTCTTTAGTTAAAAAAAAAAAAAAGCTGGCAGCGTTCTGTTACAAAAAGCAGCCGAGTGCGTCTTCTGTTGCTTTAACAACAACTGCAACAGTAGCGTAGTGCTGTGTGGTGAAGAAATGTTGAGAAAGAGCCTCTTTGTGATGTATATTATGATAGAGTTGTTTACTCATATCATACAACTCCTTGTGCTCCGAAACTAGTACGATAAGTTTATCTACCGGCAACTTCTCCATTTTTTCTTGTTGTTTTTGTTGTTATGGAAACGATAGGTCCCGCTACTCGCTTGTCATTGGTCAGCTGTCAAAAAAGCGCTTGACGTAGGGCGTTTTCTTCAAAAAAGTTCAACTTTTTTCAACTTAAAAAGACGCTCTGAGCTGCAAAAAAAGACGCCGGCGGTGGCGTTTAAAAAAAGCGCTAGGGCTTTTTTGAAAAGACGGTTTACTCCATAGGATTAGAATGTAAAACAGACGCTGGCAGTTTGAAAAAGGACGGCAAGTGTGAACACGGCCTTACTGTGATAACTTCTTTTTATGTATAAATTTGAGTTTTAAACAAGCTTTTGTGTAGTGTACTGAAAATATTGTTGGATTTTATGATACGCTACTATTCATACTGTAAGTTTAGGGTCGTAAGGATCACCAAAGCTGAATTTATTTGATCAAAAATACAGTAATATTGTGAAGATTTTTAAATAGCTGTTGTCTTTTTGAACATACGTTAAAATTGTATTTATTTTAATGATGCAAACCAATTTTCAGCATCATTAATCTAGATTTCAGTGTCACATGATCCTACAGAAATCGGTTTAATATGCAGATTTGCTGCTTAGGAAATATTTATTATTATTATTATGAAAACAGTGCTACTCATAAAGCATCACATGAGCTGATGTCGGGAAAGTTACTCTAAAAAAGTAATTAAATACTAGTCACTAATTACTCATCTGTGCTCATTACTCTCTCTAAAAAGTATTGCATTATTTATGACTAATTTTTACTTTGTAAATCCCATATCAACCGAAACTGCTTTTAATTCTTTTGAAAATAATTTTGAAAATTGAAAATGTTTTTTTTATTATTATTATTATTATTATTATTATTATTATTATTATTATTATTATTATTATTATGTTAAAAAAGCGGAGTAGAATTTCTTTGTAGAATAGAAAGTTCAGAAGAACATCATTTATCTGAGATAGAAATCTTTTGTAACATTATAAATGTCTTTTATATACTTTTGATTAATGTAAAGCATCCTTGCTGAATAAAATTCATTTCTATAATTACTTTCCCAAAAATAATGAATGGTATAGTGTATAATGTTACAAAAGCTTTTTATTTCAGATAAATGCTGATCTTTGGATCTTTCTATTAATCAAAGTATCCTGAAAAAAGTACTCAACTGTTTTAAATAATAATAATAATAATAAAAATGTTTCTTGAGCAGCAAATCAGCATATTGAAATGATTTCTGAAGTGACACTGAAGACTGGAGTAATGATGCTGAAAATGTAGCTTTGATCCCAGAAATAAATTACAATTTAAAATATATTCAAATAGAAACAGTTATTGTAAATACTAAAACTATTTCAAAATTGTACTGTTTTTGCTGTATTTTGGATCAAATAAATGCAGGCTTGGTGAGCAGAAGAGACTTCTTAAAAAACATTAAAAATCTTACTGTTCAAAAACTTTTGACTGGTAGTGGACATTGTTCAATTTTAATGTTAAATCCACTATTGTTTTATATATATGTTCTATTTAGTATTTAATGCAATTGCATCAGAAGTAACTGTACTCAAATTACAGAAAGGAAATCCCTTACTTTACGTTTTTTTTTTTTTTTTTTTTTTTTGAATTTCTCTGTTATTTATTTAAGATGAATGATACTTTAACTGTATGATTTAGTGTGAGGGGGTGGGATTAAAAAAGTGTAAACTTCTTCCCACTACTTTACGTTTTTAAAGGAAAAGTAATTCAATTACATTCATTAATTATATAGTAATGCATTGGACCTAACTGACCTAGATAGCCATTACCTTTATAGGTGGGTATGGTGTCCAGTTTTGCATTCGTGGCATAAACTCTCTCTTTAGGACGGTAAGGAACAAACGGTTGCACTTCATATGGATTGTAGTCTTGTTTATAGGTTGTTCCTAAGTAGATCTCTCCAGGCGTGGGCTTGTACTCAGCCTGTGGCTTCTCAGGGCGACGAGTGACTTCATATGGGATATAGTCCGTCCTGAGAATACAAACAGTTGTTTTAAATTCTTAGTGAGTAAATGAATTGTATAAAACCATGTACATTATTTGACTAAAGATTACCCATGAATTCCTCAAATGTACCTGAAGGTGGTTGTTCCGTCCATCGTGTCCTGATGAGCTTTGTATTGCAATTGGGGCTTGAGGCTCTTGGGACGTGTGTGCCCTTTATAGGCAGGATACTTCTCTGTGTACTCTGACAACACGTTAGTCTGACTGCCTTTCTTGTAAAGCGCCGTGGGCTGGTGTGTGCAACGATGGCGGCTGAAGATAATAGAGAAGCATTAAAAAATAAATACATAAAAGATACTTTTGAAAAGACATAAAGTCTTTCACCAAGAGATTCTTCTTAGTACTCTTAGTACTTTTACTGAACATGTTTGTGTAGTCCAGGGCAACAGCTATACAACAAACTTTGTCACTAACTACAGTAAAGCCTCTATCCTACACACACAAATACAAACTTGTTTCTTCATATTATTTTCTTTGCACTGCATTTGCTTCAAACTGCAAAATTAAACTGACTATTGATATTTTCCCTAGTTTCCCTATTCCTTGTTTTCCTATTATATTACAATATAATATGAATTATTCCCTATTAATTTCCCTATTACAATAAAATGGAAAATAACTAAATATTTTTTATTAATTATTGTAAAATTATTTATTTATTTCCAAAGCATTATTAAACTGTAGTAAAATAAATAAAATATTCAATTATTTGCATTTTTCTGATTTGTTATCCAAATTTGTTTCAAATTTGTCATAAGTAATTATTTTCCTATAATATTACAATATAATATAAATTATTCCCTATTAATTTCCCTATTAATATAAAATGGAAAATAGCATAAAATATTTTTATTAATTATTTTAAAATGCATTATTATAATTTATTTGTTTTACATTTCCTAACCATTATTAAAATGTATTAAAATAAATGAACAATTTTTAACTATTCACACTATTCTGTCCGTCAAGATTTGTTTTCTTTATTTGTTCCATTGCTTGATATTCCTTCTACCATTCACCTATTATTTTTCCTATGATATTATAATGTAATATTAATTATTTCCTATTAATTTGCCTATTAATATAAAAATAACTTAAAATATTTTTATTAATTATTTTAAAATGCATTATTATAATTTATTTGTTTTAAATTTCCTAACCATTATTTACATTTATTCAAATAAATGAACAATTTTTAACTATTCACACTATTCTGTCCGTCAAGATTTGTTTTCCGAATTTGTTCCATTGCTTGATATTCCTTCTACCATTAACCTATTAATTATTTCCTATTATATTGTAATATAATATTAATTATTCCCTATTAATTTCCCTATTAATATAGAATGGAAAATAGCTAATTATTTTTGCATTAATTATTGTACAATTAATTATTGTTATTTGTTTATTTGTTTTTAATTTCCAAAACTTTATTAAAATGTATTAAAATAAATAAAATATTAAATTATTTGCACTTTTCTGTCCATGAAGATTTGTTTTCTGAATTTGTTCCATTGTTTGATACTCCTTCTACCATTAACCTATTAATTATTTCCTATTAATTTCCCTGTTAATATCAAATGGAAAATAACATAAAATATTTTTTTTATGAATTATTTAAAATGCATTATTGTAGTTTATTTATTTGTTTCTTATTTCCAAAATTATTAATAAAATTTATGAAAACAAATTAACAATTTTAAACTTCACGCTTTTCTGTCTGTCAATATTTGTTTTCCGAATTTGCTCAGTTGCTTGATATTCCTTCTACCTTTAACCTATTAATTATTTCCTATTATATTATAATTTATGAATTATTCCCTATTCATTTCCCTAATAATATAAAATGGAAAATAACATAAAATATTTTTTATTAATTATTTAAAAATGCATTATTGTAATTTATTTGTTTTCATTTCCAAACCATTATTAAACTATATTAAAATAAATAAAATATTAAATTATTAGCATTTTTCTGTCCGTCAAGATTTGTTTTCCGAATTTGTTCCATTGCTTGATATTCCTTCTAATATTTACCTATTAATTATTTTCCTGTTATAATATAATATAATAATAATTACTCCCTATTTATTTCCCTATTAATATAAATGGAAAATAACGAAATATTTTAGTTACTATTTTAAAATGAATTATTGTTATTTGTTTGTTCCTTTTAATATCTAAACCATTATTAAAATGCATTAAAATAAACAATATATAAAACTATTCGCACTTTTCTGTCCGTCAAGATTTGTTTATCGAATTTGTTCCATTGCTTCATATTCTTTTACCCATCAATTATTCAAAACACCTTCTCGGGCTTCAAAAAAACTACTACAGAACGAAGAAACACATTAAAAAATACTCTTACCCACAGCTGCACATCTCACAGATACAGAGCCGTGTCATTTTCCTCGGTTTATCGAGGAAAACTGTGAATTTTCCTCACTTGCTCACTGCTTCACTGGCTTTGTCGTGAACTAAAAGCGTCCTGTTTCCCGGCAACCTGCTGTTTGCAGCGTCCTGGTGACGACGCAGCGTAACGTATTACGTATGACGAGTGCGACGGTCACGACGCACATTTGAGCTTCCTGGACTGGAGGAGACATGTGAGTATCTGTTGTCATTTCTTATGGTGATGGTATTCAATATAATATCAGTTTATGAATATCAGTTTTATTTCTGCTGAGGTTACGATATTATATATGTTTGCCACGAATGTTGTTGAGCAGAATGTCGTTTATCAGTCTGTCAGTCTTAGTTGAATGGATGTTGTTTTGAAAACTTGTGTCAAATGAGTGTCTGAATGAGTAAATCTTCCGAAATCTTTCGTTTCTCAACAAAACACATTCAGGTGTGTTTTGAAAAAACGACATTTAAAACCTGATCGACTTTAAATTCATATTTAGTGTTTAAGAAAGGATTTGGTCACACTTGAAAACTGCGTTACATAGCAAAATGAAATAAAAACATCGCAAGTGCACACAAAACATTGCACAAAAGGAAGGTTTAAAATGATAAAGTATTTGACATACTGTTAAAAATGCTCTTAGCTAATTTCTAACCATTAATGGTTGAGTTTATGTCTAAACCACCGGTGGCCTCTTTTCCCCCTTTACCATAATTCTGCATGACAGTCCTTTTTGTTATTATGTTCTATGGGGAAAAATAAAATAATATCTGTTCTTATTGTGCTACAATAGCTTGAATGGCATTTATTTGCAGATGCCACTTGTTTTGGTATAATGCAGTGACACTCATACATTTGTAAGCAACTTAAGTCCCCAAATGCTTTTTGGAATAAGTTTACATACACCTTGCAGAATCTGCAAAATGTATTTTTTTTTTTACCAAAACAAGAGTGATCATACAAAATGCATGTTATTTTTTATTTAGTACTGACCTAAATCAGATATTTCACATAAAAGACGTTTGCATATAGTCCACAAGAGAAAAAAATAGTTGAATTAATAAAAATGAACCCGTTCATAAGTTTACATACACTTGATTCTTAATACTGTGTTGTTACCTGAATGATCCACAGATGTGTTTTTTCTTTTTGTTTAGTGATAGTTGTTCAAACAAGTCCCTTGTTAGTCCTGAACAGTTAAACTGCCTGCTGTTCTTCAGAAAAATCTTTCAGGTGCCACAATTTTTTTTTTTTTTTTTAATATTAAATTTTTTGTGTATTTGAACCCTTTCCAACAATGACTGTATGATTTTGAGATCCATCTTTTCACACTGAGGACAACTGAGGGACTCATATGCAACTATTTCAGAAGGTTCAAACACTCACTGATGCTCCAGAAGGAAACACGATGCATTAAGAAACTTTTTGAATTTGAAGATCAGGGTAAATTTAACTTATTTTGTCCTCTGAGAACCTTGTGTCTTCTATAGCTTCTAAAGGGCAGTACTAAATAATAAAAAAATGTTTTATTTAGGCAAGAAAAATGTACACATCTTCATCTTTTATCAAAGTTTTCACCCCCCCCCCCCCCCCCAAGCTCTTAATGCACTGTTTTTCCTTCTGAAGCATCAGTGAGCGTTTGAACCTTCTGTAATAGTTGCATATGAGTCTCTCAGTTGTCCTCAGTGTGAAAAGATGGATCTCAAAATCATTCACTCATTGTTGGAAAGGGTTCAAATACACAAAAATGCTGAAAAACCAAAGAATTTTTGGGACCTGAGGCATTTTTCTGAAGAACAGCGGACAGGTTAACTGTTCAGGACAAACAAGTTACTCATGAACAACTATCACTAAACAAAAAAACACAGCTGTGGATCATTCAGGAAACAACACAGCATTAAAAATCAAGTGTATGTAAACTTTTAAACAGGGTCATTTTTATAAATTCAACTATTATTTTCTCTTGTGGACTATTTGTAAACATCTTTTATGTGAAATATCGTATTCAGGTCAGTATTAAATAAAAAATAACATGCATTTTGTATGATCCCTCTTATTTTGCTAAAATAATTAACATTTTGCAGATTCTGCAAGTTGTATGTAAACGTTTGACCTCAACTGTATGTGTTTGCACTAATAATGAAGTGATCTTCTCCTTTTGTGCTTCATCTTCATGGTTTAGAAAGTCAAAATGGGTCACACAAGTTTGGAGAAGATAATTGCACTTCAGAAGAAATCATCACAAATCAGGAATCTGTGTATTCTTGCTCATGTAGATCATGGTGAGTTTAAAGGACTTTTATATGTGTCAGGTTTTTTGTCTTTATTAAATGTTCATTGTCTTCCACAATATTTTAGTTAAAACTTGAAACTAAGTGTTTGTTAATATGTGTTTTCCATAGGGAAGACAACATTAGCAGACTGCTTGGTGGCAAGTAATGGTATTATATCCAGTCGTTTAGCAGGAAAGGTAAGTTGACCTACAGAGAATTGATCAGTAATTAGCCTACTTTAGCTTATTATTAGCATATGTCTGCACAATTACTAATGCTTTTCCCAACATATTTTGTGTTTTAATGACAAATACAGAAAAAAGCTAACAATTTTACAATGTACACTTCCAGTCAAATTTAGTTTTTCCAGTAAAATAAAGATGTTTTTAAAAAAAGTCTCTTCTACTCACCAAGCCTGCATTTATTTGGTCCAAAATACAGCAAAAGCAGTAATAGTGTGAAATATTATTACTATTTAAAATAAATGCTTTCTATTTGAATAGATTTTAAAATGTAATTTATTCCTGTGATCAAAGTCTTCAGTGTCACATGATCCTTCAGAAACCATTCTAAAATGCTGATTTGCTGTTCAATTTTTTTTTTTTTTGTTATTATGATTATTATTATCAATATTTAAAACAGTTGGGAATTTGTTTAGGATTCTTTGATGAATAGAAAGATCCAAAGATCAGCATTCATCTAAAATATTTTTTTTTGTAACATTATACCATTCAAAAGCTTGCAGTCAGTATATATTTTTCTTTTCCGGAAAATAAATTATAGAAATTAATACTTTTATTTAGGATGCTTTAAATTGATCAGAAGTGAGGATAAAGACATTTATAATGTTATTATAATGTGACTTCTATTTCAGATAAATGCTGTTCTTCTGAACTTTGTAATCATCAACGAACCCTGAAAAAAATCTACTTGGCTATTTTCAACATTATAATAATAAAATAAAATAATAAAATAATTTTTTTGAGCAGCAAATCAGAATATTAGAATGATTTCTGAAGGATCATGTGACTTGAGTAATGATGCTAAAATTCAGCTTTTAAATCACAGGAATAAATTAAAATTTAAAATATTTTTAAATAGAAAACAGTTAATTTAAATAGTAAAAATATTTCACAATTTTACTGTTTTTGCTGTACTTTGGAACAAATAAATGCAGGCTTGGTGAGCAGAAGAGACTTCTTTAAAAAAAAACATTAAAAATCTTATTGTTCAGAACTTCACAAAATCTTCACTGGTCAAAACTTTTGACTGGTAGTGTATCTTTAACTACATATTGTCATCGGTATTGTTATTGTTAAATAAAACTATTAATAATCTAATTTGTTAATTGAAATAAAGCTTACAAACAATAAAATATACATATTAGATTAGAAGTCTAAACTTTCCAAATTTAAACAAAAATAAATAAATAAAAGGTTGAAATAAAAGAAATAAATGTTTAAGTTGAAGTATTCACTTTAACTAAAATAAAAAATATATATTAATGCTAAATAGAAATATGTGACCCTGGACCACAAAACCAGTCATAAGTGTAAATTTGTCGAAATTGAGATTCTTACGTCATCTGAAAGCTGAGTAAATAAGCTTTCCATTGATATATTGTTTGTTAGGACAATGTTTGTCAGAGATACAACTATTTGAAAACCTGGAATCTGAGGGTGGAAAAAAATATAAATATTGAGAAAATCGCCTTAAAAGTTGTCCAAATGTAGTTCTTAGCAATGCATAATACTAATCAAAAATCAAGTTTTTATATATTTATGGTAGAAAATTTACATAATATCTTCATGGAATATGATCTTTACTTAATATGCTAATGATTTTTGGCATAAAAGAAAAATTGATCATTTTGACCCATACAATGTATTTTTGGCTATTGCTACAAATATACCCGTGCTACTTAAGACTGGTTTTGTGGTCCAGGGTCACATATTAAAAAGCACAGAACAAAATGACTAAAACCCAAATGAAAATTAAGTCTGAAAATAGAAAAATTATTAAAATAAAATTAACTAGTTAAAAGTTAATTGAAAATAGTAGCAGACTTTGTAATATTATGTAAGAAAAACTAAAATAGCACTTATTGTTATATAAAGACACAGGCTTCAATAACTTCACAAGTTTGCATTTTAAACTAATTTCAAGTCACCCATCATAACCCTGCAGTTCACTGAGTGAGTGAGTCATCTAACTCAGACCGATGAGCTATTCAGACTGGTTTGTAAACCAGTTTGTCTCATTAAAACGAATCATTTGTTTGTCAAAAAACATAGTCTTAACTCTGTCCCTTCCTGACTCTAACCCTAACCATTAACAACCCATAAATTCCTAAGGAAATAACTGGATTGCTTAATTTAAAAACAATGTAAAAATGCCTTCATTCAAAATACAATATCACTTTCCCCTTTTTGTTTTGATGTGAAATAAGACTCAGAAATGTCCTTTCTGTCAGTGTGATCTGAAATGCTGTTTTCTGTCTGTTCCTGCAGCTGAGATATCTGGACAGCAGGGAGGATGAGCAGATCAGAGGAATCACTATGAAGTCCAGCGCTATTTCATTACTTTATACAACAGGTGATGGTCATTGCAGTCTGTAGCTTTACTGATTCAGCACTATGTACTGCTGTAACTCAGAGTTACTGCGTCATTGTCATTGCAGGAGGAAACGAGTACCTCATTAATCTGATCGACTCTCCCGGTCATGTGGACTTCTCCTCTGAGGTGTCCACTGCTGTCAGACTGTGTGATGGGGCCATTGTTGTTGTCGATGCTGTCGAGGGAGTGTGTCCACAGGTATCGTCTTCATAAGCAATGTTTACTGTATTAGTTTTGTGTTTCAAAATATGAATGCGTAGAAAATGACACACTTTAAAAATTGCAGTAACTTCTAAGCACTTTTTATTTGGTCATTACAGTTTCTAAACTATGTTTTTGGTTTTAATTTAATGTTGAAATTAGAGGTGGGACGAATTTTTTCAGAAATATCACGATTTACGATTTTATCACAAGTCTTTGTAATGTTGGTTTTACGATTTTGCAAGTTGCCTAAGCAGAACTAATTTCCCTATTTTAAAACCAAAGCCTTACAAGGTTACAAATGATAAAATAAAAAGAGTGGCAGATATTTAGGCCAAAGTGGGCGAACATAAAAATATTTGTTATTTGTTTTTAAAAATAAGAACAAAGATAGGCTACATGTTACAAATACACATAATATACAAATAAAACAAACAATGCTTTAATTTTCAGGCACAGTAAGTGTATTTATCAGTAGCATTCAAGAAATTGAATTAACAAATATGTGACCCTGGACCACAAAACCAGTCTTAAGTCGCTGGGGTATATTTGTAGCAATAGCCAAAAATACATTGTATGGGTCAAAATTATTGATTTTTCTTTTATGTCAAAAATCATTAGGAAATTAAGTAAAGATCATGTTACATTAAGATTTTTTGTAAAATTCCTACTGTAAACCTATCAAAATGTAAATTTTGAATAGTAATATGCATTGTTAAGAACTTAATTTGGACAACTTTAAAGGTGATTTTCTCAGTATTTTGATTTTTTTGCACCCTTATATTCCAGATTTTCAAATAGTTGTATCTCGGCCAAATATTGCCCTATCCTAACAAACTATACATCAATAGAAAGCTTATTTATTGAGCTTTCATATGATGTATACATCTCAGTTTTGTAAAATTTAACCTTATGACTGGTTTTGTGGTCCAGGGTCACATATAACAATAAAACACAATATACACTCAATACATAAATCATACATTGACTCTTATTAAAGCAACTGTGTTAAAGTTCTTCACTTAAGAGCAGTGAGTGGTTTTTCTTTGTGTTTTGTTTTATTAGCCTACCATCACCCAAAGATGACAATTCTGTCATCATTTACTCACTCTCAAGTTTTTTTTTTCTTTTTAAGCATAAAACATGTTGACCATAAAACTTATTTTGAACATTGTGGGTAACCACACAGTTGCTGGTCCCCAGTTACTTCCATAGTATTTATTTATTTTTTACAATATCAAAGTGCTACTGTTATCCACATTCTTCAAAATATATATATATATTTTTTGTGTTGAGCACAAGAAAACAATTAATAGAGGTTTGGGATGACATGTGAGTGGGTAAATATGGGGTGAACTGTCCCTTTAATAACAATCGGCAGCATGTTTAGTTCTGTCGCTTTAAGAGCTGCACGCATCTAATGTCTACAGGCGCACATCCGTTTTTCTCTCAACTGTTTACTTAAATTTTAGACATAACCAACTGCGTTTATATGTCACCCTTGCGTGTTTTTGACAGTATTAGCGAATCGGATGCAAAAGATAGCTTTGTCCAGTAATCAGACGCTGTTTGACAGGCTTTTAGCGCACGCGCTTCACATACTACGTTATTTATCCAAAAGCAGATCGTGGAGACATTTTAATCATCCACGATCAAAAATCGTCATATCGCACATCCCTAGTTAAATGGGTGTATCTTTATCATTCAGTAGCAAAAACAATATTAGAGTTGGTAAGTTTGATTAATGTCCTTAGTTTGCATTTCAAAACACTAATTCCGGATTTGTTTTATGACTCAGTGTTCACCCGACATCAGATATTTACTAAAGGCGTCATTAATCACAATGCTTTAGATGAAGTAAAAATATATTAGACTTTATTAGATTTTGTTTTATTTCTTGCATTAAACTTTTTGAAATGACTTTGTCAGCTATGCTTGTGCATTTGAAATGATGGATTAGTTCTTAAACGTGTACAACATTTCTTTCTTTTTTACTTTAGACACAAGTTGTTCTACGACAAGCTTGGCTGGAGAATATCCGTCCTGTTCTTGTCATCAACAAAATCGACCGGCTGATTGTGGAGCTGAAACTCACTTCACAGGAGGCGTACACTCATCTGCAGAAAATACTAGAGAAGGTGAGTCAGAGCTCCAAAAAACAAACTATTACAAATAGGGATTTTGAAATGCATTGTCTGTAAAAGTGGATTATTTTGTTTTATTATTTTTTTATTATTGTTTTATTATTATTATTTTTTTTTTATTATTTATTTATATTAATTTTAATTTTAATTTTTTAATTTAATTTTATTTTATTCCTGCAGAAAATACTAGAGCAGGTGAGTCAGAGCTCCAAAAAACAGCTAAGGCTCTGAAACAAACTATTACAAATAGGGATTTTGAAATGCATTGTGTGTAAAAGTGGATTATTTTGTTTTATTTTAATTTTTTTAATTATTTATTTATATTAATTTTAATTTTACTTTTTTTTATTATTTTATTTTATTTTATTCCTGCAGAAAATACTAGAGCAGGTGAGTCAGAGCTTCAAAACATGGCTAAAGCTCTGGAACAACCTATTATGAATATGAATTTTGAAAGGCATTGTGTGTGAAAGAGGGGTTATTTTATTATTTTATTTTTTTACAGTATAATAAATTTATGCTGTATAAAATGTATAAATGTAGAAAATGTTTATATATTTTATTCTTGTTTCATTCTAGATTTTTAACATAAATATTGATAAGTGCTGAATAAGGGTCAGTGAGATTTTTTTTTTTTAATAAATTGAAAATATTATTATGCAAAGACAGATTAGATTGGTCAAAAGTGACAGTAAAGATGTTTATAATGTTACAAAAATATAAATATGCAGTTTTTTTTATTTTATATTTATCCTGAAAAAAATTTGTGGTATCCGATTTCCACAAAAATATTGTTTTCAACACATTTATAATAAGAGTTTTCTATTCCTTGAGCAGCATATTAGAATGATTTCGTAAGAATGAAAATTCTTCTTTGCTATTACAGAAGTAAATTACATTTTAAAATATTATCAATTTAAATACTTTATAATATTGGTAACACTTTACAGTAAGGTTCCATTTGTTAACATTAGTTAACTACATTAGTTGAACTAACAATGACAAAACTTATAAAAGCATTTATTGATCTCAGGTAATATTCATTTTTAACATTTACTAATGCATTATTAAAATCTGTTAATGTTAATTAATGGTCATAAACTACAATGAGTTGTAGTTTTATTAATGTTACCAAATTAATACTGTAACAAATGTATCTCTTATTGTTAGTTAATGTATTAACTAAGATGACCTAATGAACATTATTGTAAAGTGTTAACATGATATTTAATAAATAACAGTTAATACATATAATACTTTTAAATTGTAATAATATTTCACATTATTGCAACATTTAAATAAATGCAGCCTTGGTGGACATAAAAGGGTTCTTTTAAAAACATTAAAAATCTGCAATTTGCAAGTGCTTTTTGACCGAGGAGGATGTTTTGAGGTATGCAAGTTAAACTTTGTTTTAATAGTCCAGAGATCATTTTAAAAAATATTGTGTAATTTTAACTGGAGTATTTTTGAGTTTGCTTGGTTTTTATTTTGCGTTTATGTAACTTTTGTATTATTCCAACTCAGTTTTTCCCATTAAGATAGCCTTAGATGCTGACATGGCTATTTAAAAAAAAAAAAAAAAAAAAAAAAAAAAAAAAAAAACACTATTACTAGCAGTCCGGAGATCAAGGAAATTTTGATAATTTTCGTAATGTGACCTTTTGAAGATGAAATTCTAAATTTAAATGTTCATTTCTGCCTTGTCTATAGGTAAATGCAGTTACCGGCGCATTATTCACCTCTAAAGTCCTGGAGGAGCGGGCAGAAAAAGATGCAGAAGCTCAGAGCAGCTGTACAGAGAACGGCAGTGTAGATCAGGTGTATGACTGGAGCGCAGGTTTAGAAGAAACCGATGACTCTGACCTCTACTTCTGCCCTGACCGTGGAAATGTAGTGTTTGCCAGCGCTATAGACGGCTGGGGCTTCAGGTACATCTTATACTTTCTCAAACTGAGGACTCTTTCACATTTTGTTTTTAATTAACTTGTCAGAATATTTTATTAAAAGCAGTTGACATGGTTGGCTTTCACCTTTTACATCCTGCCAGTGGTTGTAGTACATACAGTGGCTCACAAGATGGCAATACTATACTAGATTTCAACATTAGGACTCCCCGCCCTTATAACGTATTGCACATTTTTGTGGTGTTACATAACGCTGGTTTTAGATACTTGAAATAAGGGCTAAAGTAGAGTACTAATACAACTGGTGTAGGTGGATATTTCTAAAACCTGACCAAACCGAACAGAGCAGTTCTCTGGTGAGCATGAGGATGTTTTTCCGGCACTAAATCACATTACTTTCAACATGTTTTATACTGTAAAAGCACTCCAAACTCAAGTACCTTTTTGCAGTTTTAAAGGAGTAGGTCACCCAAAAAGTTGGACATCGTTTACTCACCCTTATGTCATTCCAAATCCTTTAGTGAAACACAAAATGTATGAGCTGCTCTTTTCCATACAAAAAGTGTAATGTGACACAGTGCTAAAGTACTAAAGTGCTCCATACGTCTTTTCAGTTTCTTTTAAGATGAATTCTCATTGAGAATATGTTAGCATATGGCCTAGAAATGCTTATTTCAGTCCATTACCGTAAAGAGGCCTTGTTTTGAGATTTCTAGACGTCATTAAATTGTGCTCAACTGATGCAAATGTGACACATCAATCTCTCAAGGACAAAACACAAGAGTCTGGGTGTGCTTTTTATGTGGACTAGAAAAAAGTGGCCTAGTTAGAAGTCAAACGTGGACATCTAAACCAATTTGGTTAAAGTGATTAAAATGATTTAGTGGAAGTATGAACTTAAGCTGTATGTTTAAGTTCAGTAAAGACAAATAATTATTTAAAACGATCACATTTTGGAAAGGTGATTTAAGATTTTACATGCACTGTAGACTACTGTAAATTGCATTCATAGTATTTTCCTTTCCATTTATTGATGTCAACGTGCGTTTATACTGTATATATGTATGTGCGTATTTCTATCTATGTATTTTTATTATTTTTTCTGTTATTTTTAAAATATATAGAAGGGTTAACCAAAAAAGGTTTTTTGGGTTATTAATAAAAAAAAAAAATAAAAAAAATACAGTTGAAGTAAAAATTTACATACACCTTGCCTTGTTCATGAGTCCCTTTTTGTCCTGCTGTTCTTCAGAAAAATCCTTTAGGTCCCACAAATTCTTTGGTTTTTCAACATTTTTGTGTTTTTGAACCCTTTCCAACAATGACTGTATGATTTTGAGATCCATATTTTCACACTGAGGACAACATCTTTATTCTGTTCAAAAGTTTTCACCCCCAGCCCTTAATGCATTGTGTTTCCTGTTAAAGCATCAGTGAGTGTTTGAACCTTCTGTAACAGTTGCATATGAGTCAGGACAAACAAGGGACTCATGCACAACTATCACTTAAAAATAAATAAATAAATAAATAATTATGTGGATTATTCAGATAACAACACAGTATGAAGAATCAAGTGCATGTAAACTTTTAAACAGGGTCCTTTTTATAAATTCAAATATTTTCTCTTGTGGACTATATGTAAATGTCATTTCTGTGAAATATCTTATTTAGGTCAGTACTAAATAAAAAATAACATGCATTTTGTATGATCCCTCTTATTTAGCTAAATTAATTAACATTTTGCAGATTCTGCAAGGTGTGTGAACTGTATATCAGTTGGATGAGCAACGTGTCTTCATGCACATGCACCACTGCTCCACGGCTCTGACAGAAATATGTTTTTGAAGCTGAATGCAAATGATATCTGACTGAATATGACTAAGTGAAAACAGTGTGATGTTTAACATTGCAGCTGTGAATATTCTGTTAAATTTAGTTGCTTGTTAATTATGGAGCGATCTTACAGCTGTCATAGATTAGAGACGTTGCTGAAATCACAGACCTCTTTGAACTACATTCTTACAAATTAATGGGATGTAATTAAATGAATAACACATGACAAGTGCAAATAGTGATGTTGAGCTGTCTTTTCTCTTATTCTCTGACAGCATTCGTCAGTTTGCTGAGATGTACAGTCAGAAAATGGGCATTCGCTCTGCGGTTCTGCTGAAGACCCTGTGGGGCGATTTCTACCTCAATGCCAAAGCCAAAAAAATCATGAAAGGAGCTCAGGTACTATCTTAGACTTTTTAAACATGGCTTATATACCATGGCCATCATTATGCCATGGTTCCACCACACTAATTTTTGTAAAGGTTTTCAATAGGGTCAACTATCTTCTGTAGCTTCTGAAGGGTAGTACAAAATGGAAAAAAAGCATGATATTTAGGCAAAATAAGAAAAATGTTCACATCCTTTTTCTCTTCAAAAGTTTATACCCCTGGTTCTTAATGCACCGTGTTTCCTTTTGAAGCATCAGTGAGCGTTTGAACCTTCTGTAACCCTTGTCATGCTGTTTTTCACCCCAAAAATAATTTTTTGTATGTTATTCAGGGTTTATGCAGGTTTTAAAAACTCTTACTTTGCCATTCCTCAAATTAAGGCCTTAAAATGGTCTTAAAGGAACACTCCACTTTTTTTGGAAATAGGCTCATTCTCCAACTCCCCCCGAGTTAATAAGTTGAGTTTTACTGTTTTGAAATCCATTCAGCCGTTCTGCTGTTCTGGCGATATCACTTTTAGCATAGCTTAGCATAGATCATTGAATCCTATTAGACCAGTAGCATCGCGTTCAAAAATGTCCAACGAGTTTCCATATTTGTTGTATTTAAAACTTGACTCTTCTGTAGTTATATCGTGTACTAAGACCGGTGGAAGTTCCTTGACTATTACGCTGGAATGGGAGTGTAGTTCCTAATCTTATCAGCCTAGAAAATTGAAGCTTTGCATTTCCACCGGTCTTAGTACACGATATAACTACAGAAGAGTCAAGTTTTAAATAGGACAAATATGGAAACTCGTTGGTCATTTTTGAACGTGATGCTATTGGTCTAATAGGACTCAATGATCTATGCTAAGCTATGCTAAAAGTGATATCGCCAGAACAGGAGAACGGCTGAATGGATTTCAAAACGGTAAAACTCAACTTATTAACTCTGGGGGGAGTTGGAGAATGCGCCTATTTCCAAAAAAAAGTGGAGTGTTCCTTTAAATTAGAGCAGAATTTCTTAAATTCGTAAAATTATGGCATTAAATGTTGCATGCGCTGCGAAGAATATATATCTTCATCAGTATTGTTTGCCTCATTTTGTGGTTCAAATATCTAAACATTCCTTAATCAAGATATATTTACTAGAGTTTCAAAATTAAGGAATTAAACAAAATAAAGCATGTTTGCACTTAACAAACTTTTCTTAACACTTACTTTTCTGTTTAGGAGCACTTGTGAAAATTGACAGTGAAAATTTTGGGAGCACCTTCTAATCAATAATCAAAAAATCGAATCAAAAATTAGCCTTCCCATTACGAGGTGATATTTGACTCCTTAAAGTGATTTACAGGGTAATTTAGTTTTTACATTTGCAGTGGCATTTTTCTTTAATAAAAGTATGTCAATTTTTAAAAAATTATGTTTTATTAGCTTTTTAAAATTTCTATTTGAAACAACAGAATAAGAACAAGTAGAATAAGTTAACAATCAAATGAAATCAGTATTAATAAAATTAATTTGTACAACAGAGGTGGCACAGAAGAACACAAAAGTGGCTTGTAGGTGTATTTTCAGATGTTTAATGAGGCTCAGAGGTGGCATGCGTGCAATCAAATTCATAAATTCATGTTGAGATTAATGTTTTAAATATAAAATTTTGAATATAGGGATATTAAATGATTTAAATAACTGAAAAGATACTTTAAAAATGAAACTAAATCTGTCACTGATTTAATTACTGAATCATTTATTCATTTGATTCGTTCGAACGGCTGATTCATTCAGGAATAAAGCGAGCGACTGTCTTTATGAATTGGATATTGAATCATTGACTTACTAGATTCTTTTAAAACGCACTTTCATTCGTGAACGAAACTCTGCTGTGTTTGAATGGAGATGCTCAGCGGCTCAGTTGTGACTTGTTTCAAACTATTTTTGATGACAAAATAGAGCAAAATCGGGCAATAGTGTTATAGTCAGACAATGTAAGTCACTTAATAATAACTTGTTTATTTAACTGTTTTATTAAATCAATATCTCATTTACAAACTCCCTTAAAAATCATTAAAAGCTGAGCCCTTCGGCAGATTTGTTGTTGTTGTTGTTTTAATCATAAACTCGCTTCAATTTTACAAAAAACAATCTCTTCCGTTATCTTGCTTCTCAGTGTATCTTGATTTAAGAATCTTGCACTGGAAAAAAAGACAAAATATTGAGAAAGAACATCATGTTTCTGAAGTGCTATCTGAAAGTACAGTAAGAATGATTCCCATATTCAAGTTGAGACATTAATTGAGATCTGTCGGAAGTTGTATAACTGTTGCTTTTACTGATTGTGTCATTGTCTGCTCCCTAGACATTTCTTTAATTCACTTTCGTAAAACCATGAAAGCTTTGAAAAGGTATTAAATGCTGAAAGAGCTGCAACTTTCAATAGAAGTGTTTGTCACATTACATTCTCGGTTCGACAATCTTTGGAAATGTCGAAGCAGCCGCATCTCTCTGCTGTTCCCCTTTGAGAGACTGACAGGAAGTGGGCTGACAGGAGTGATGTGACAGCAGACCCTCCATTAGATGCTCCGGGTTTGTAGTGCCATTTAGGGCATTCAAATATGCTGTAGTTATGCTAATGGACGTCAGTTCCCTCACTGAAACCTCACCTTAATAACTAGAGAGCACGTATACAGACACACACATTAGTCTGGAACATCCTCTCCCTTCCCATGAACAAATGATCCGAACAAAGCAGACCTGGATACAGGGTCAATAACGTGACTCTCATATTTTGTATTTGGATCTATTATTATAAAACAGATAGTGATTTGACTCTACACTTCTATGATGGACTTTTTTATATATCTGAATTAAAATGCATTAATAAAATGCTGGTAAAAGCACTTTGCTGTTCAAGATTTTGAGGTCAGTAAGATTTTTTTTTTTTTATTCTTTTGAAAAAAGTCTCCTATGCTTCTCAAAGCTGCATTTATTTTATAAACAAATACAGTAAAACAGTATTATTGAGAAATATTAAATTATACAGATATTGATCTGACTACACTATGATGGACTTTTCCCCCCCTTAATATCTCTGAATTAAAATGCATTAATAAAATGCTGGAAAAAGCTAAATTTTGAGGTCATTAGGATATTTTAAATATTTTGAAAAAAGTATTTTATGCTAATTAAAGCTGCATTTTTTTTTTTTTTTAAGTAAAGTAAAACAGTATTATTGTGAAATATTAAATGATACATACCGTGATTTGACTACACTTCTATGGTGGACTTTTTTGTATATATATCCCTAAATTAAAACGCATTAATAAAATGCTGGAAAAGCACATTGCTGTTCAAAATTTTGAGGTCAGTAAGATTTTTAAAATTATTTTAAGAAAAGTCTTATGCTCATCAAAGCTGCATTTATTTTATAAAAAAGTACAGTAAAACACTATTATTGTGAAATATTAAATTATACAGACAGTGATCTGACTACACTTCTATGGTGGAATTTTTTATTTTTTATATATCTAAATTAAAATGCATTAATAAAATGCTGGAAAAAGCACATTGCTGTTCAAAATTTTGAGGTCAGTAAGAGTTTTTTTTATTAATTCTTTTGAAAAAAGTCTCTTATGCTCATTAAAGCTGTATTTATTTTATAAAACAAATACAGTAAAGCAGTATTATTATGAAATATTAAATTATACAGACATTGATCTGACTACACTTCTATGATGGACTTTTTTTAATCTCTCTGAATTAAAATGCATTAATAAAATGCTGGAAAAAGCACTTTGCTGTTCAAGATTTTGAGGTCAGTAAGAATTTTTTTTAATTCTTTTGAAAAAAGTCTCCTATGCTCCTCAAAGCTGCATTTATTTTATAAACAAATACAGTAAAACAGTATTATTGTGAAATATTAAATTATACAGATATTGATCTGACTACACTATGATGGACTTTTTTCCCCCTTAATATCTCTGAATTAAAATGCATTAATAAAATGCTGGAAAAAGCACATTGCTGTTCAAGATTTTGAGGTCAGTAAGATTTTTTTTTTTTAAATTCTTTTGAAAAAAGTCTCTTATGCGTCTCAAAGATGCATTTATTTTATAAACAAATACAGTAAAACAGTATTATTGTGAAATATTAAATTATACAGATATTGATCTGACTACACTATGATGGACTTTTTTCCCCCTTAATATCTCTGAATTAAAATGCATTAATAAAATGCTGGAAAAAGCACATTGCTGTTCAAGATTTTGAGGTCAGTAAGATTTTTTTTTTTTAATTCTTTTGAAAAAAGTCTCCTATGCGTCTCAAAGCTGCATTTATTTTATAAACAAATACAGTAAAACAGTATAATTGAGAAATATTAAATTATACAGATATTGATCTGACTACACTATGATGGACTTTTTTCCCCCTTAATATCTCTGAATTAAAATGCATTAATAAAATGCTGGAAAAGGCAAAATTTTGAGGTCAGTAGGATATTTTAAATATTTTGAAAAAAGTATTTTATGCTAATTAAAGCTGCATTTATTTTTTTTTAAAAGTAAAGTAAAACAGTATTATTGTGAAATATTAAATGATACATACCGTGATTTGACTACACTTCTATGGTGGACTTTTTTTGTATATATATCCCTAAATTAAAACGCATTAATAAAATGCTGGAAAAAGCACATTGCTGTTCAAAATTTTGAGGTCAGTAAGAGTTTTAAAATTATTTTAAGAAAAGTCTTATGCTCATCAAAGCTGCATTTATTTTATAAAAAAGTACAGTAAAACACTATTATTGTGAAATATTAAATTATACAGACAGTGATCTGACTACACTTCTATGGTGGAATTTTTTATTTTTTATATATCTAAATTAAAATGCATTAATAAAATGCTGGAAAAAGCACATTGCTGTTCAAAATTTTGAGGTCAGTAAGAGTTTTTTTTATTAATTCTTTTGAAAAAAGTCTCTTATGCTCATTAAAGCTGTATTTATTTTATAAAACAAATACAGTAAAGCAGTATTATTATGAAATATTAAATTATACAGACATTGATCTGACTACACTTCTATGATGGACTTTTTTAATCTCTCTGAATTAAAATGCATTAATAAAATGCTGGAAAAAGCACATTGCTGTTCAAGATTTTGAGGTCAGTAAGATTTTTTTTTTTTATTCTTTTGAAAAAAGTCTCCTATGCTTCTCAAAGCTGCATTTATTTTATAAACAAATACAGTAAAACAGTATTATTGAAAAATATTAAATTATACAGATATTGATCTGACTACACTATGATGGACTTTTTTCCCCCCTTAATATCTCCGAATTAAAATGCATTAATAAAATGCTGGAAAAAGCTAAATTTTGAGGTCAGTAGGATATTTTAAATATTTAGAAAAAAGTATTTTATGCTAATTAAAGCTGCATTTATTTATTTTTAAAAAGTAAAGTAAAACAGTATTATTGTGAAATATTAAATGATACATACCGTGATTTGACTACACTTCTATGGTGGACTTTTTTTGTATATATATCCCTAAATTAAAACGCATTAATAAAATGCTGGAAAAAGCATATTGCTGTTCAAAATTTTGAGGTCAGTAAGAGTATTATGCTCATTAAAGCTGTATTTATTTTATAAAACAAATACAGTAAAGCAGTATTATTATGAAATATTAAATTATACAGACATTGATCTGACTACACTTCTATGATGGACTTTTTTTTAATCTCTCTGAATTAAAATGCATTAATAAAATGCTGGAAAAAGCACATTGCTGTTCAAAATTTTGAGGTCAGTAAGATTTTTTTAAATTATCTTAAGAAAAGTCTTATGCTCATCAAAGCTGCATTTATTTTATAAAAAAGTACAGTAAAACACTATTATTGCGAAATATTAAATTATACAGACATTGATCTGACTACACTTCTATGATGGACTTTTTTTTTTAATCTCTCTGAATTAAAATGCATTTATAAAATGCTGGAAAAAGCACATTGCTGTTTAAAATTTTGAAGTCAGTAAGATTTTTTTTTTTTTTTTTTTTTTACAATTCTTTTGAAAAAAGTCTCTAATGGTCCTTAAAGCTGCATTTATTTGATTAAAATTATATAGTAAAACAATATTATTGTGAAATATTAAATTACACAGACAGTGATCTGACTACACTTATATGATGGACTTTTTTTAATATCTCTGAATTGAAATGCTGGAAAAAGCACATTGCTGTTCAAAATGTTGAGGTCAGTAGAATACTTTAAATCTTTTGAAAAAAGTCTCTTACGCTCATCTAAGCTGCATTTATTTTATAAAAAAATAAAGTAAATCAGTATTATTGTGAAATATTAAATTATACAGACAGTGATCTATCTACTTTTCTATGATGGACTTTTTAATATCTTTGAATTAAAATGCATTAATAAAATGCTGGAAAAAGCACATTGCTGTTAAAATTTTTGAGGTCAGTAAGATATTAAATTTTTTGAAAAAAAGTCTCTTATGCTCATCAAAGCTGCATTTATTTTATAAAAAATACAGTAAAACAGTATTAATGTGAAATATTAAATTATACATTTGACTGCAGTTTTATGATTGATATATATACAAGTGTCAATGCCACTTACTTGAAATATTTTTTTTTTACATTTTAACTGTCTTTTTTGTTACTTTTGATCAATTATATGCATCCTTGCTAAATAAAACTATTAATTGCTTATGTTATTTCTTTTAATTTCTTAAAAAATATGTAGATTTTTTTTTTTTTAATAATAATAATTTTTTTTTATAATTTTTTCTTATTTTATTTTAGGAAATTAAATGTTTTTACATTTTGAAAACCAATCATTGACTTGAATAGAATGTTCACCATTCAACATTGTGATCTTTTGTGCCTTTTATTTGCATATTTGTGATTTGGCTTTTTCTTGCATCTGTTTATCATTGATAACCATGTCTGTACTGTAAGGACTGTTAATTCTCAAACAAATCAGCTCTGACACAGCATTACGCAAAACCAAAGCATGAAACCCAAACCAAAAATTAATAACACTATTTGGGATATAAATAAGGTGGCTGTTTGACAGATGAATCTTGTTTTAATTTATTGATCCTCTTTCTTGGACATTTCTGAGCAGTGACCACATTTAAAGCATGTGTTTTAAACTCCGTTTGAAAAGATTTAGCAAAAATGTACACTGCCGTTAAAAAGTTTGGTATCAGTAAAACTTGTAATGTTTTTTTTTTTTTAAGAAGTTAAAAATAAATGCTCATCAAGGCTACATTTATTTGATCAAAAATACAGAAAAAACTGCAATATTGCAATATTATTTCAATATTAAATAATGCTTTTTATTTTAATATACTTTAAAATATAATTTATTCCTGTGATGCAAAGCTGAATTCTCATCAGCTGTTACTCTAATCTTAAGCGTCTGATTTGAAACAGTTATGCTGCCAAATATTTTTTTGGAACCTATGATTTTTTTTTTTTTTTCAGGATTCTTTGATGAATAACAACTTAAAAAGAACAGCGTTTACTCAAAATATAAGTATTTTCTAACAATGTAAATCTATGCTATCACTTTTTATTAATTTAACACATTCTTGGTGAATAAAAGTTAATTTCTTTCAAAAAAAAATATATTTTTTAATTACTTTTGAACAGTAGTGTATACAGTTAGAAAACCTTTTTTTTTTTAATGTTAAATAAATGCTGTTCTTTTTAACCTTTTATTAATCAAGGAATCCTGAAAAAAGTATCACAGGTTCCAAAAAAATATTAGGCAGCACAACTGTTTTTAACACTGATAATACATATTAGAATGATTTCTGAAGGATCATGTGACACTGAAGATTGCAGTAATGATGCTGAAAATGCAGATTTGATCACAGGAATAAATTACACTTCAAAATATATTCACATAGAAAACAGTTATTTAAAATTGAAATAATATTTCACAATATAATTATTTTTCTGTATTTTTGATTAAATAAAAGCAGCCTTGATGAGCATAAGAAATTACTTTAAAAACCATTAAAAATCTTACTGATCCCAAACTTTTGAGTGGCAGTTTATATCCTGAAGTTCACTTGTCATTGTCGCATAAACAATAAGAGGATATTGTGTGCGTTGGTTAATAAGAACACTCTTATTGAAGTTGTTTACAGAAATGCAGGACAAGGATCTGATCTGAATAATGAATCCTTTAAAGATCTATGCCTCAGTCAGCAGTTATCAAATAATTTGGCTCGCCAGCCGTACAACACTCGAAAGAAATGTCTTTATCCTAGACTGATCAATCACTGCCATTATTCCACTCTGGCAGACAGATCTTATTCAAAGAGAGTTGGTTATGCAGGGCGATGTGACCTCCAGACGACAGCATTGATATGCAGGACTGACAAGGACTGAGTCAAGCCTAACTTAAGTCTTTTAAACTCATTTGAGCTCATATGTTAGTGAAGAGTTTGACCCTGTTCACTTACATCAGAGATTTTTTTTTATTATGCTCCAAATCTTAAAAGCAGCTAATGAGTCCTTACAGTCCCTGGTTCGCTTAGTTTGTGCATTTGTGTGTTGTGTATTCTTTTTTTCTATATACTGTCCTAACAGACTTCATGCTCATTATAACTCTTTGTCTTCACAGTCCAAAGGAAAGAAACCTCTGTTTGTGCAGCTTGTCCTGGATAATATCTGGAGTATGTATGACGCCGTGGTCACTAGAAGGTAACTTCCTATATATTTGACTGTACAAATGAGAAATTTACATCAATATATGATTTACCTTTCTATGCTGAAATTGAATGTGCTGCAAAAAAAAAAAAAAAAAAAAAGTTATTTATTATAAACACCTTTTTGTATGTTTTTTTTTGTATGGCGTTTGGTGTTATTTATAGATTAATTAAATCTGTTAAATATAGTTTTTATTAATTGTAATGTAGCTAAAATAAAAAATTAAAGATTAAAAAATGTAAAATTAATCTCAAATAAAATGTTTAAGTTAAAATACTAAGATTACTAAACCTGAAATAAAAATAAATGAAAGCTAATGAAATGTAGCACTGTAACACAATTACTACAACTACTACAACTAATATTACTTTCTTGGCGAGTAACAGAAATAAGTTACTAAAGTGCAAAATTCCTAAAAATACTATAATACAAAAAACGGAAATTTGCAAAAAAAAAAAAAAAAAGCATTACAGTGTTATGAATTTCAGTGTTATTTTTAACTAAATCAATTAAAAATAGTTTCTGCTAACTGAAATGTAGCTGAAATAAAAAAGAATTAAAGAATAATTAAAAAATTTAACTCAAAATGCTTGAAAAAAAAAAATAATCAAAAAGTAAACCTAAAGCTAAATTTACATTTTACTTCAACTTAAAATTTCTAGTGCAAATTTGAAGTGCAAAGTTCAGTTTAAAGTGCAGAATTACTAAAAATACTAAAATACAAAAAATACAATTTGTAGAATTATAATTTAAATACAAATAAAGTAAAGATAAAAAACAAAAACATAAATAAAATGATACAACTAATAAAAATGACAAAAGCACGTAGCAAAATTAAAACGTGGTGTACTTGGAGTCATGAAATAAAACTGCACTGATTCTGAATGCATAATTGTGGTCCATAATTCATCAATGCATTCGATGCATTTTTTTCCTTTAAAAATGAAATTCCCTTTAAATGTATATTTCCTCTGTCTTTTACACTGTGTTTACACCTTTCCAGGGACAAAGAAAAGGTGGAGAAGATGGTGACCTCTCTGGGGTTAAAGGTCATGTCTCGCGACCTGAGACACTCAGACCCTAGAGTGCTCCTCAGTGCCATCTGTAGCCAATGGATTCCTGTGTCTCAAGCCGTGCTCTGTATCCTTTACCACATAAACGCTAGCCTTCAAAAGATTTTTTACAACTTTTTTTTTGAAGATCTCTTATGCTCACCAAACCTGCATTTATTTGATTACACATGCAGCAAAATCAGTAACATTGTGAAATAATTTAACAACTATTTCTACATTTAATTTGAAATTTTAATTTTTTACAATTTTTTTTTTACTGGAAAATTTGTATTTCCAGCATCGTTACTCCAGTCTTCAATGTCACATGATCCTGATTTGTGGCTCAAGAAATATTTTTTGTTATTATCAATTTTGAAAACAGTTGTGCTGCTTAATAATTTTGCAGACGTTTTACACTACCAGTCAAAAGTTTTGGAACAGTAAGATTTTTTATGTTTTTTTTTTTTCTAAAGAAGTCTGTTTTGCTCATCAAGCCTGCATCTATTTCAGTGGTTCTCAACTCCAGTCCTCTGGGCCCACTGCTCTGCACATTTTGTATGTTAAATGAGGGAGATATACAAAATGTGCAGAGCAGTGGGCCCAGAGGACTGGAGTTGAAAACCACTGATCTATTTGATCCAAAATACAGCAAAAAATGTTGGAATATTTTTACTATTTAAAATATAATTTCTATTTGAATATGTTTAAAAATGTAATTTATTTCTGTGATTTCCAAACTGAATTTTTAGCGTTATTACTCCAGTCACATGATCCTCCAGAAATCAATCTAATATCTGATTTGCTGGCTAAAAAATAATCCTAAATTCATTTGCATAGTAAACTGTAGAGGTCAACTGATTATCGTCCTGACCGATTATCCGCGCCAATATTAAGCATTTTTATGGTTATCAGTATTAGTCATTTTCGAAACCGATTTAAAAGCATGTTTAACTTAAATCCTTGCTATTGTAAATTTTGACATTAATTTTCATTTTTACACCAAACATACACAGACATCAAATTTTGATATCAGTAAGATTGTAATGTTTTTTAAAGAAGTCTCTTCTGCTCATCTAGGCTGCATTATTTAATCAAAAATACAGAAAAAACTGTAATATTGCAAAATGTTATTACAATATATTTTTTTTTATATGAATATACTTTAAAATATAATTTATTCCTGTGATGCAAAGATGAATTTTCATCAGCTGTTACTCCAGTTTTAAGTGTTACATGATCCTTCAGAAATCTTTCTAATATACTGATTTAGTACTTTTATTATCAATGTTAGAAACATATTAGAAATTTTTTTTCAGGATTCTTTGATGAATAACAAGTTTAAAAGAACAGCATTTATTCAAAATATTAATTCTAACAGTGTAAATCTATGCTATCACTTTTTATTAATTTAACACATCCTTGGTGATTAAAAATATTAATTTCTTTCAAAAAAAAAAAGAAAGAATAAAAATGTACTGACCACAAACTTTTGAACACTAGTGCATATTGTTAGAGAACCTTTCTATTTTAAATAAATGCTGTTCTTTTTAACTTTTTATTGATCAAAGAATCCTAAAAAAAATATTAATATTAAACAGCATAACATTGATATTTAGGCAGCACAACTGTTTTTAACATTGATAATAAATCGGCATATTAGAATGATTTCTGAAGGATCATGTGACACTGAAGGCTGGAATAATGATGCTGAAAATGTAGCTTTGTATCACAGGAATAAATTACATTTTAAAATGCATTCACATAGAAAACAGTTATTTTAAATTGAAATAATATTTCACTATATTACATTTTTTTTCTGTAGTTTTGATTAAATAAATGCAGCCTTGATGAGCATAAGAAATTACTTTAAAAACCATTAAAAATCTTACTGATCCCAAACTTTTGAGCAGCATTGTATATATGTGACCCTGGAGCACAAAACCAGTCTTAAGTCGCTGGGGTATATTTGTAGCAATAGCCAAAAATACATTGCATGGGTCAAAATTATTGATTTTTCTTTTATGTCAAAAATCATTAGGAAATTAAGTAAAGATCATGTTCCATGAAGATTTTTTGTAAAATTCCTACTGTAAACCTATCAAAATGTAATTTTTGATTAGTAATATGCATTGCTAAGAACTTAATTTTGACAACTTTAAAGGTGATTTTCTCAGTATTTTGATTTTTTGCACCCTTAGATTTCAGATTTTCAAATAGATGTATCTCGGCCAAATATTGTCCTATCCTAACAAACCATACATCAATAGAAAGTTTATTTATCGAGCTTTCATATGATGTATATATCTCAGTTTTGTAAAATTTAACCTTATGACTGGTTTTGTGGTCCAGGGTCACATATCGGTTCAAAACACTGGTTATCGGTCTACTTGATCTGTAATAATTGCTATCGGCATCTGCCGTGAAATAAACATATCGATCGACCCTTAGTGAACTGTAACTGCAGTCTCTGATAAACTAGGAAATAAAGGAGACAAATACAGTAGATGAGAAACAGATTAAAGATATCAGCCCTATAAATAATGTAAACTTTATCAGCATTTTTTGTAGACAAGCCAGTTCTGGCATTGTTTCTCTCAGGCAGGCGTAACTTGTAATTTGAGTCACATAATTATATTAAGTAGCCGTTCTTTGTAGTAGGATCAACTTTTAAATCCTCCTAGATACAATGTTTGAGTAAAACAAAGCAGAAGGGAAGACATTTTGCATATAAAGATTAATTTAACCTCTTGATCCTGTGTCCTAAAGTCTGAATTTCACAGTATAGATTCTAGAAACGTACAACACAGTCCTCAGATAATTATATACAACCTCCTGTGACGTTAGCCCCATCAGCACTAGGCATTTGACTGGTGTTGTCCACCTCCTCAGCCGTCAGCCGTCCTGCCGTGATCTCACCAGCTGTACGGGGAGGAAACGCACAACCGGCCGTTATTAGACTCCGATATGATTGACGCAGACCCGCCTCGCAATTACTGCTGTGACAGGTGCTTGGAGTGACACGCCACTGCGGTTAGCGGTTTTGGTAAAATGTCAGTTGTTCCCCTAAACATGTAATTGACTGATTCTCAAAATACTTCACAAATGCACAATTTTGGCCCACTTGGCAGGTGCTTTATGTTTGCGTGTTGTTTTTTTATGAATAGAAAGTAGTTGGAACTTTTCACAGTCGGGTGAACCATTAGTTTTAAGGCATTACAGGCACAAACCTGTGCTTTTTAGTAGTGAGAACTGCTAGATATATTAGAGAAACTAACTTTTTTTTGTCTCACCTCACAAGTCTTGATCTTCTTGACTTCTGACATTATTGTGTTCGTCTAATGTTCCACTGTTACCAAAGTTATTGTAAGAAAAAAAAAAATTGAATCTAAGGAATATAATACTTTTCTTAGTTTTATAATAATAAGTACAGTACCATATTTTTTTTTATTTAACTTAGTTTTATTTTATTTTTTGTATTAATATTAAAATGTATTAAATAAGTACAGTGCGATTCAAAAGTTTGGGATTAGTATGACTTATTCATTTAATTTAATTTTAATGTCATTTTTATAATTTTTTCAAAATTAATATTAAAATGTATTTAGTACAGTACCATTTAAAAGTTTGGGATCAGTATGACTTTATTTTATTTTATTTTAATTTAATTTAATTTAGTGTAATTTAATTTAATTTATTTTAATTAATTTTTTTTATTATTTTTTGTATTAATATCAAAATGTTTTAAGTACAATACCATTTAAAAGTTTGGGATCAGTATGACTTATTTTTATTTTATTTTATTTTAATTTAGTTTAGTGTAATTTAATTTAATTTAGTGTAATTTAATTTAATTTATTTTAATTTATTTTTTAATTATTTTTTGTATTAATATCAAAATGTTTTAAGTACAATACCATTCAGAGGTGTGGGATGAGTATGACTTATTTATATTATATTTTATTTTATGTATTAATGTTAACATGAATTAAATAAGTACAGTACCATTCAAAAGTTTGAGATCAGTATTACTTATTTAATGTAATTTTATTATTTAATTTGTATTTTATTGTATTTTTTGGCAAATTACTGATTATTTGATAGAAATTATAATATTCCTTTAAATAAATAAGTATAATAATAAATTGTCAAATGATATTTATTTAAATAATACATTTTTCTTATTTTAATTTCTTGTAATTAATTTAATTATAAATATTTTATTTTATTTTTTGTATTAATATTAAAATGTATTAAGTACAGTACCATTCAGAAGTTTGGGATCAGTATGACTTACTGTTATTTTATTTTATTTTATTTTAATTTTATGTATTATTGTTTAAATGTATTAAATAAGTACAGTACCATTCAAAAGTTTGAGATCAGAAATACTTATTTTATTATTTTATTTTTGGCAAATTACTGCTCAACAGAGGTTATAATATTCCTTAAAACAAATAAAATAATATTATAATAAATTGTCGAATACTGTTTATTTTAATAACAAATTTTACTTATTTTAAGTTCTGGTAATTAATTATTAATTAATCATAAATATTTTTTTTAATTGTTATTATATGTTGTATTAATCAGTATGACTATTTTATTTTATTTTATTATGTATTCGTGTTAAAATGTGTTAAATAATTACAGTACCATTCAAAAGTTTGAGATCAGTATTACTTTTTATTTTATTTTATTTTATTTTTTGGCATAGTACTGCTCAATTAAGGTTATGATATTCCGTAAAATAAATTGTAAGTATAATAATACATTGTAAAATATTATTTATTTTAATACCAAATTGTATTTATTTTATATATATATATATATATATATATATATATATATATATATATATATATATATATATATATATATATATATTTGTCTAACAATATATATTAGAAATATATATTGTTTTAACAAATTATAATATTAGAATGATTTCTAAAGGATCACGTGACATTTTATATATAAAATAAATACACCAAAAAACATTATTTTATTATTTTACTTTATTACTATGAATATTTACTTTATTTATTTATTTTTTGTGCAGATTTGCTAACAGCCCCATACAAATGATTTTAAAACCTGTAAAAGCATACATTTTTTACATTTACATCCTGAGGTTGACAAGCAATGTTTTTTGAAGATAAGAACTTTTTTCATGATTACATGATTGGCCTTTTTTGTACCCTGTTTGTGGAAAATGCCAGTGGAGTGTGTTTTCTTTAACTGTTACTCAGCAATGGTGTGTGAAAAGCTGCCCAGCCCAGCTGAGATCTCGGCTGAGAGAGTGGAAAAGCTGATGAGCGTGGAGTGCGCAGGTTCGACTCTCTGCCCGAGAAAACGCAGGAGCTAAAAAAGGGTGAGTGCGTGTTAACGGCTGCAGCAGCAGAGAACCTGTAAGCAGAGGATGTGATTCACACAGTGTTTCCTGCTGTCAGTCTCTATCTGTGAATACACCGTTTTGAAAACTCACACTCGTATTACACGCATGTGCTATTTTCACATGAAAACGGTGCCCTCAGATCCTTTCTAGCACTTTCTGCCCACTGGAAGCTTTCGAGGGCTACAGCACCTGTCCGTCAGTGCTCTTTGAACTGTATTTGGATTGAATAGCTCCACATTTTAGTGTGGCTTTTTTAAAGCTGTACACTGAAAAAAAAAATGGTGTGGGATTTAGTTTTAAAATTATTTTTACTTAGAAGTTGCTAGTAAATTTGACCAATAATTACAAAGAAATGGCAAGCAACACATTGAATTATTAAACACAGATTTTGCAGTAGAAATTTTAAAATTGTATTTATTGTAAAACATACTAACCCAGAAATTAAAAAGCATGACAAAAACATGACAAAAATATTTGAAGAATTATGGTTTAATGGTATAACAGAATATTTTTATTTGCATATCTGGACATTTATATACAGATTACAGATTTACTATTAAAAACATTGGTTATCAAATCTATTTATAAAACTATGAATTTAGTTCACCTTTTAAAATTAAATTAAAATGTAAGATTTTATTTTGTTTTTTGAAAGTGGTTGTTAAGAGGTTGTGATATTCCTTAAATAATAAGTAAAATAATAAATTGTAAAGTAAATAAGAAATTGTATTTTTTATTCTATTTTTAATTCTTTTTTTGTCTATTATACTGTGCAATATAAATGTATTTCTGTCAGAATTCTTCAAGTTAGATAAAGTCATATTTTGGCAGGTAATAGTGAAGAGTTTCTGTGTGTTTAAATAAATCTTTAATTTATTTTATTTTGATTTATTTATTTTTTTAATTGTATTTTATTTTTATTTTTATTTTTTTTTTTGCAAAGTGCTGCACAACAGAATAAAGGTTGTGATATTCCTTAAAATAAATAATAAATATAATAATAAATTGTAAAATAAATAATTGATTTTTTTTTTTTTTGCAGGCTATGGTGAAGACCTATGAGTTTCTGTGTGTATTTTAATCATTTTTAATTTAATTTAATTTATTTTATTTTATTTTTTTATTTTTTTTCAGCAAAGTGCTGTGCAACAGAGGTTGTGATATTCCTTAAAATAAATAAAACAGATAATAATAAATTGTAAAATAAATTATAAATTGTATTTCTTATTATTTAATTTAATTTTCTTTTTTTTTTTTTAGCAAAGTGCTGCGCAACAGAGGTTCAAATCAAATCAAATCAAATCAAAATTTATTTGTTAAGCACCTTAAAAAACACAACGTGTACCAAAGTGCTGTACAACTCTATAAACATAATAAAAAGCACAGATATAGATGATAATAATATAGAAACACAGATAAAAACACTGTAGAATAAATACAAAAATCGACAGAATAAAAATATAGGAAAGCAGATAGAAGTAGATCAAAACTAAACGCATCTAATTCGAATCAATAGTCCTTATTCAGCCGTAAAAGCCTTAGGACGGATTTTAAACATGCTAACAGAGGTAGACAGTCTGACAGATGCTGGTAATGCATTCCACAACTTTGGAGCAGCCACGGAGAAGGCACGATCTCCTTTGGTTTTTAGACGTGACCGAGGAATTTCAAGGAGCAGCTGGTCTTGAGATCTTAAAGATCTCTTTGGATAATGAAAATGTATAAGTTCAGAAATATATTTTGGTGCCAGTCCATGTAAGGCCTTAAAAGTATACAAAAGCACCTTATATTTTATTCTGCAGTGAACAGGTAGCCAGTGTAGAGAGGCCAGTATAGGGGATATATGATTCTAAAATTCTGATCTGAAAAGCTATAAATGAAACATCAAGAACTTTTTTAATCTGCTGAAATTGGGTTCTTGATACGCAGGTTCTTTGTGAAATCTAAAGTGCTAAAGCACACTGAAGAACCTGTGGTTGATTAAACAAGTTTTGTGGTAAAAGTTGCCGGGGGGCATCTGTTTCTCCAGCTTTCACACAATCCCGACAAGAGTTTGTGTAATAGCAGGATGCTTTTAATTTCATGTGGCCTCAGGCTGAAGTTTCTTTGAGCTCGTGCGTTAAAAGAGAAGCGCTCCTCAATACTGGCTTAGGGTTTGCAATATCACGCTTTAAAGGCATTTCTGATGGCGCTTAGGTGTGAAATTTGTTTGATTTCGTATTCATATGAAGAAGACCACACCGTGTCCCATCCGCATTGTGTTCAAAGTCCGAATTGTACAATTACATTGGTGTTGCTGGCATTAAATAAGACTTCCTCTTTAATCTGTTTGCTCTGTGTGTTTGTCCCCTGTAGCATTTCTAGATTGTTCGGCTGATGAGACAGCGCCGGTAATCGTCTTTGTGTCAAAGATGTTTGCGGTGGACTCCAAAACTCTGCCACGAAACAAACAGAGGTATTGAACTTGCAGATTTGTGTGTTCATGTGTTATCTAAAGCAAATGTCTGTTTCCCGGTGTTGCCTGTGGTTTATTTTCAGATCGAAATTAGTTATAGAGCGATAGAAACATGGCCTGTTCTGATACGGGGTTATTAGAGTTAACTATTTCAGTTCTATCTTGTTTTATTGTGACCCTGGACTACAAAACCAGTCATAAGGGTCAATTTTTTTTTTTTAAATAGAGATTTATACATCATCTGAAAGCTGAATAAATAAGGGCACTGAGGTTGCAAAAAAATTGAAATACTGAGAAAATCGCCTTTAAAGTTTTTCAAATGAACTTCTTAGCCATGCGTATTTCTAATAAAAATTAAGGTTTGATATATTTATGGTTGGAAATTTACAAAATATCTTCATGGAACATGATCTTTACTTAATATCCTAATGATTTTTGCCATTAAAAAAAAATCGATAATTTTGACTCATACAATGTGTTTTTGGCTATTGCTACAAATAAATATAAATACAACCATGTTCTTAAAACTGGTTTTATTTTAAAAAAATGAATAAAAAATATTTATAACATTAGCACTCTATTCTATTTTTATTCCATCTGCTTGTTTTCTTTTTATTTATGATTTATTAGTTAACTAAAACTGAATCTAAACTAAAATTAAAACCACAACATTTTTAGTTTTAATTTATTTTTATTTTTTTGCCAAAGTCCTGCACAACAGAGGTTGTGATATTCCTTAAAATAATTAATATTAAATTGTAAAATAAATAATAATTTGTAATTCTTATTCTTATTTATTTTATTTTATTGGCAAAATTCTGCTCTACAGAGGTTGTGATATTCCTTAAAATAAATAATAAATATAATAATTAATTGTAAAATAAATCATAAATAGTATTTCTTATTCTTATTTATTTTATTTTATTTTTTTGGCAAAGTGTTGCACAACAGAGGTTGTGATATTCCTTAAAATAAATAATAAATATAATAATAAATTGTAAAATAAATAATAAATTGTATTTCCTATTATTTTATTTTATTTTTCATATTTTGGCAGGCTATAGTGAAGATCTATGAGTTTCTGTGTGTATTTGAATCATTTTTAATTTAATTTAATTTTCTTTATTTTCTTTCTTTCTTTCTTTTTTTGGCAAAGTGCTGAGCAGCAGAGGTTGTAATATTCCTTAAAATAAATAATAAATATAATGAATTGTAAAATAAATAATAAATTGTTTTTCTTATTTATTTTATTAATTTTTTTTTAGCAAAGTGCTGCACAACAAAGGTTGTAATATTCCTTAAAATAAATAATACATATAATAATAAATCGTAAAATAAATAATAAATTGTATTCTTATTATTTTATTTTATTTTTCATATTTTGGCAGGCTATAGTAAAGACCTATGAGTTTCTGTGTGTATTTGAATCATTTTTAATTTAATTTAATTTTTCTTTATTTTCTTTCTTTATTTATTTTTTGGCAAAGTGCTGTGCAACAGAGGTTGTAATATTTCTTAAAATAAATAATAAATATAATAAATTGTAAAATAAATAATAAATTGTATTTCTTATTTATTTTATTAATTTTTTTGGCAAAGTGCTGCACAAAAAGGTTGTGATATTCCTTAAAATAAATAATAAATATAATAATAAATTGTAAAATAAATAATAAATTCAATTTCTTATTTTTTTATTTTATTTTTCATATTTTGGCAGGCTATAGTAAAGACCTGAGTTTCTGTGTGTATTTGAATCATTTTTAATTTAATTAAATTTTTTCTTTATTTTCTTTCTTTCTTTATTTTTTGGCAAAGTGCTGCACAAAAAGGTTGTGATATTCCTTAAAATAAATAATAAATGTAATAAATTGTAAAATAAATAATAAATTGTATTTCTTATTATTTTATTTTATTTTTCATATTTTGGCAGGCTATAGTGAAGATCTATGAGTTTCTGTGTGTATTTGAATATTTATATATAAAAACATTTTCGTTACTTGAATAAATGTTAACTTAAATAAATGTAATTTAAAACAAATATTTATTTCAGTTAGTTGCCAAGGCATTAAAAACTCAAAATAAAATAGAAAAAAACTGTATTGATATATAAATAAATATATAAATATGCAAAAATGCTAAAATACTAAAAATGACAAAACAAAAACAAAACAAAATTACTACAACTAAACTTGAAAATTAAAACAAAATATTAATAATAATAATAAAATATTAATAAAAATATGATAGTATATCAGTGATACTAAAATAACACTCAGATTTTTTATTATTTATTTTTTTGCAGGGTAATACAGGTGATGACAATTTTGGAAACTTTGAACTAATATTATATATGCAAATTTCCAATTTTTTCAAACTGGGGTTTGTGAGTGAATTACAGAGGGTTCATTAAGTAAAAAAAAAAAAAATTAAAGAAATTACTGAAAAGACTTACTAAAAAGATAAAGTATTTTATTTCTTACCCTGCATGCCATGTCAGCATTAACATGAATGTGTAAATATATTGTTAAATTATTAAACTGAATCTTAAACCTTATAATTGTAAAATCTTTAATCAAATCTTAAATCATATCTCTATCTCAGGGGCAACTTAACTTGGTGAACCACTTATCACTTATATATATAAAAAATAAAAAATCACACAATATGAATGGTAATAAAATTTAGTTTTTTGGGTGCCAACAATATGTTTTAGAGAAAAGAAAATATGTATGTAGTTTGTTTCACATTTTATAAAATATAATTAATTTAAAGATGTTGGTTTGTTTTTATTTTTAATATGCGTTTTTGGCATAGCACATATAAAAAACTAGATCTGTTAAAACACTGTTTGCAAAATCTCATAAAGTTGTTCAAAAGATCTTTAACTTTTTGCAGTGCAAGCTAATGGCATGTGAAAATGTACCAGCCATAAATATTTACTACAAGGCATAAAAAACATAAATATTTATTACAAGACACAATGTATTTTACATCATTTTTGTTAGTAGTTTTGTGAGCCTAAGGACCATTCAGCTTTCTGTCACAATGCAAACTTAGTAGTTTAAGGTTAAAAAGTAACGTGCAAGATCTGAATTCTTCTAGTTTACATTATTTTGTCTTAGAAGAGCATATTTGTGTCCTTGTGGCGATGGGATTATTTAGCTTTTTACCCTTATGTGAAGCAAATGCTCTTGAAGGTTGTTTTGTGACTCTCATGGAGCATCACATGCAAAAATGAGACTTTCTGTCTCTTGTCACATAAATATGAAGACACGTTGTGATTTTGTTTTTCATATTTTTGTTTTGGTGGCTTAATGTGAGGAACATTCCACATATGTGTCTCCACATGGTGTTCTGGAGCAAACAGCCTTTGGGCATGATAGATAAACGTCCGATGTTAAATCTTCCTCTGAGGAAAGAGTCAGGACAGATGTTTTCTTTTGTAGATGGTTTATAGGACTTTGATTCGAGTCGCTCACATAATTTACATCAGGGAAGATTAGGCTGTCATTCCGACTCAAACCATGTGCAAAAATGTTGCAATTCCTAAAATGGTTTATTTACTTGCATTTGCCCTTGGTGGGTGTTCATTTTGGATCCTGGCTTTACCGCTCTGCAGAGACTAAATAACTACACACGCTGGCAAAATCAACTGTCTTAGATTGTGATCTGTCCTGTGACTGAACGATTTGTATAATAGAGTGTGAAATTAATATCAAGTAAATCAAAAATCTAAAGCCCTTTGTTCTCAGCTATAGCTATAGCTATTAAGTTCTGGATTTGCATAGTAGGACGTTTAAAGGAAATCTTTCAGTATTTTGATCCTGATTTAGATATAAAGACATTATAAAGACATTATTCCAGTACCATAAACACTAACACTTAAAGTTTGACATAATTAAGATTATTAAGTTAGTAAAAAAATAAGCTGAAATAATTTTGAAAAAGTAATTTTGAGTATTTTTTTATTTTGAAAAAATGAATTGACATGCAAAGGTTTGGGGTTGGTAAGATTTTTATTTTTTAAATAATACTAAATAATAATTTTAATAATTTAAAATTTTTTAAATAATAATAATATTTCTTAAATAAATGCTCACCAAAGCTTCATTTATTTGATAAAAAAATACTGCTTAAATCAGAAGTGTTGTAAAATATTATTAGGGTTTATATAACTGTTTTCTATTTGAATATATTTTAAAATTACATTTATTTATGTACTGGAATAACCTTTTTCTAAGGAAATCAATCAGGATGAATTTTTCTTTTCTTTTCTTTTTTTTTTTTATACATTGAAAGATTCCACAGCTTAATTATTTTTAGTATTTGTATTTATTTTTTGGTGCAATTTTTGTATTTATTTTTTGGTGCAATGTTATTTATTATTAATTATGCTTTTTTAAATGGCTTTTTAAAAATGTATTTTTTATTTAAATTAAATAAATAAATAATTATTCTGTAGATTATTATTCTTTATGTACTGGAATGATGTTTTTTTTTAAGGAAATCAATCGGGATGAATTTTCTTTTTTTCTTTTTTTTTTTTACACTGAAAGATTCCACAGCATAATTATTTTTAGTATTTTTATTACTATTATTTATTTATTTTTTGGTTTTTATCTACTTACACTATCAGACAACAATAAGTATGCTTTTTTAATGGCTTTTTATAATGTATTTTTACAATTTAAAATAACTTGTCAATTTGAATATATTTTAAATATATTTTAAATTGTAATAATATTGCACAAAATGTTATTTTTACTGTAGTTTTAATCAAATAAATGAAGCACTGAGCATAAGAAAATTTGCATTTAAAATATTTTTTGAAAAGCCATTAAAAAAAAAAACATTTTGTCTGATAATGTAAGTAGATAAAAGTTGCACAACAAAAATAAAAAAACGAATTATGCTGGAATCTTTCAGTGTAAAAAAAAAAAAGAAGAAAAAAATTGCAAATTGATCCTGAATGATTTCCTTAGAAAAAGATTATTCCAGTACCAGAAACACTACCAGTCAAAAGTAAAAAAATAAAAAATAAAAAAATAAATAATAACAATATTATTATAAGTAAGTAAAAACAAACAAACAAAACTAAGAAATAATGTTTATTTTGGAAAAGTTAATTGGCATGCAAAGGTTTGGGCTTGGTAAGATTTTTATTATTATTATTGTTGTTGTTGTTTTTAAAAGTCTCTTATGCTCTAAGGCTGCATTTATTTGATCATAAATAAAAATTCTTCAATATTTTTGCAATTATATAATATATAATAAAATATATAATATATAATAAAATAACTGTTTTCAACTTATATATATTTTAAAATGTAATTTATTTCTTCCATGCAAAGCTGAATTTTCAGCATCATTACTCCAGTCTTGAGTGTCACGTGATCCTTTAGAAAACACTCTGATATGCTTAATTAATTAATGCTTAATTATTAGTAACTATTATTGGTGCTCACTTTATAATGGTTATTATTGTCAATGTTAAAAACTGGTGGTTTGTGAAAAATTTTCAAAAGTAAAAAAATGCATTTTAAATAATATTCAAATAGATAACAGTTATTTTAAATAATAATAATAATATTCCACAATCTTATATTTTACATAATTTACATTACAAATATTTTAAAAAGTGCTTACTTATTAATAATGGTTATTATTGTTAATGTTAAAAACTGGTGGTTAACATAATTAAATGTAAAAAAAAAAATGCATTTTAAATAATATTCAAAGAGATAAGTTATTTTAAATTTTTATAATATTCCACAATAATATATTTTACATAATTTACATTACAAATATTTTAAAAAGTGCTCACTTATTAATAATGGTTATTATTGTCAATGTTAAAAACTGGTGGTTAATATATTAAAAGTTACAAAAAATGAATTTTAAATAACATTAAAAAAAGATAAGTTATTTTAAATTTTAATAATATTCCACAATATTATATTTTACATAATTTACATTACAAATATTTTAAAACGACATTAAAAAAAAAGCATAATTATTTTTGTCTGATAGTGTAAGTAAAGTTCTGATCAAAATTGCACAATAAAATCTAAAAATATAGGAAAAAAATGGAAATTCCAGGTGGAATCTTATTTAATTCCCATTTGAATTTATTTAGGTTTGGTTCCAAATGATCAAAGATTTTCCAAAAGCAATCCTGTGCACATTCCTTCAGGCTTTTGTCTAGGACGAGAGCTCTAGGATCCTGAATAATAGATCTGTGTGTATGTTTGAGTAAGTTTGCCATAGCCCTTGGGTTCTACAAACTTAATGGACCTTGGCCAAACAGTGATGTAGCAGTTGATCGATACGGCACCGCGCTCGCTCGCTCTCTGTGTAATGTATGTGTTTGAGCGCAAATTTGTGCTGCTGTGTTTTCCCTTTGTTGCCGGACTATGAGAATTGATATCCTACGGTAATGTGGCTGGCTTAGATCCTGTCCCTGTTGATGTCCTTTGTGTCTGGACTCAACTGAAATAAATGTTTGCAGCTTTCGTCTTAAGTAAGGTGACTTTGTTGTCAGCGCTGAGGAACAATGCCCGCCGCAGAGCCGATTGCGGACGCTAGATGGCGCTCTCAGCCACGTCAGACTTCTTACATGACCCTAGATTTGAGGACAAGAGCTGCTCAGACTCTTTGTTCTGGAGTCAGTGTGTCAGTCAGCTCGCAGACGGGAACAAAAGCAGACGGCCCCTTTAGGACTGACCTCGGATCAGATATTTTCCATTAATCATCAAGTCGGGTGGAATTGTAAAATGAAATGAAATGAGTTGCAGATAGTTCAGTCAAGTGGATCTTTGTTTCCATCTGTGTCTTTTCAAACATTCCTCCCACTCACAAAATCTTACAGTTACATACGTGATTCGTCTGTCCGGTGTTTGCAGCCCTTTTGTTCTCACATTTTGCCTTTCTCCTCACCTTCTCCAGTAGGTGACAGCCTGGAGTAGAGGTGGGCGTTATGACTAAAACCACACTATGATTAATGTTAAATCACTGTAATGATAAATCTTTCATTATTTTAGATAGGAATGCAAAGAAAAATGGTTTATGCTTGAAAGAAAGAAACAAAAAAGTAGCAGTAAGGATTTTTAGATGATATGAATGAAAGCTTGTCAGTATGTATATATATGTATATATGCATATGTATATGTGTGTGTGTGTGTGTGTGTGTGTGTATATGTGTATATGTGTATATATGTATATATATATATATATATATTAGGGGTGGGCATAGATTAATTTTTTAATCTAGATTAATCTAGATTAAATCTTGGAATTAATCTAGATTAATCTAGATTAAAATGGCTAATTTGAATTCTGCTGAAGGCATTCAGAATGTGTGCTACC